>NW_025228283.1:31454-32587 GCF_018294505.1 Triticum aestivum | reverse complement strand
CTCAAATATAGCCTTAAGCAGGACTTTTTGGCCCTGAAAGTCAAAGAACATCATTCGTCGCTGCTTTTCAGACATGTTTCTGAACCCATTGGCACTTCCTTTTGAAGGAAATTCGAGAGATTATGTTGCTTATAAACACTAGCCCCCCTGGTAGGGACAAATGTACCTTGCTGCAGATGTTTTATGATCCCGGTAATCTCATTTGGCCGTAAATTGAAGAAAATCCAGCGGCTATATGCCTTATTCTCCTTGTTTTCGCCGGATGGCATGCTGTAACTCATGCGCGTGAAAGCCAAGAACGAAAGGGCATTCCTGGCATTAGTCAATACATATGTGGAAACGATATCTTCTCTATAGAGGACAAGAAATTTTGGGGCAATCAGGCAAAAGCGCACGAGAAAATGAAGTACTTTCAAGGACTGCCATAGAATGGACAGATGTTCACTAAAATGGTCATAATTTTGTCATTCGGAGTTCGTGTCAGACCCATAAGTACTCAAACTGCTCGCTGCGAGCGTGCGAATCCAAAAAATACTGCCCGCTTGCGCCAGGAGGCACTGAGTACCCTCAAATTCAGTCTTAAGCAGGACTTTTTGGCCCTGAAAGTCAAAGAAGATCATTCGTCGCAGTTTTTCAGACAAGTTTCTAAACCCATTGGCACTTCCTTTTGAAGGAAATTCGAGAGATTATGTTGCTTATAGACATTAGCCCCCCTGGTAGGGACAAACGTACCTTTCTGCAGATGCTCTATGATCGGGAAATCTCATTTGGCCGTAAATTGACGAAAATCCAGCGGCTATATGCCTTATTCTCCTTGTTTTCGCGCGATGGCATGCTGTAACTCATGCGTGTGAAAGCCAAGAAAAAAAGGGCATTCTTGGCACCGGTCAATATATACGTGGAAACGATATCTCCTCTATAGAGGACAAGAAATTGTAGGGCAATCAGGCAAAAAGCGCACGAGAAAATGAAGTACTTTCAAGGACTGCCATAGAATGGCCAGATGTTCACTAAAACGGTCATAATTTTGTCATTCGGAGTCCGTGTCGGACCCATAAGTACTCAAACTGCTCGCAGCGAGCGTGCGAATCCAAAAAATACTCCCCGCTTGCGCCAGGAAGCCCGGAGTACCC
>NW_025228283.1:25409-31421 GCF_018294505.1 Triticum aestivum | reverse complement strand
CAAATTCAGCCTTAAGCAGGACTTTTTGGCCCTGAAAGTCAAAGAACATCATTCGTCGTTGTTTTTCAGACAAGTTTCTGAACCCATTGTCACTTCCTTTTGAAGGAAATTCGAGAGATTATGTTGCTTCTAGACACTAGCCCCCCTGGTAGGGACAAACGTACCTTTCTGCAGATACTCTATGATCCGCGTAATCTCATTTGGCCGTAAATTGAAGAAAATCCAGCGGCTATATGCCTTATTCTCCTTGTTTTCACCGGACGCCATGCTGTAACTCATGCGCGTGAAAGCCAAGAATAAAAGGGCATTCCTGGCATCGGTCAATATATATGTGGAAACGATATCTTCTCTATAGAGGACAAGAAATTTTGGGGCAATCAGGCAAATAGCGCACGAGAAAATGAAGTACTTTCAAGGACTGCCATAGAATGGAGAGATGTTCACTAAAACGGTCATAATTTTGTCATTCGGAGTCCGTGTCGCACCCATAAGTACTCAAACTGCTCGCGGCGAGCGCCCGAATCCAAAAAATACTCTCCGCTTCCGCCGAGAGGCTCGGAGTACCCTCAAATTCAGCCTTAAGCCGGAATTTTTGGCCTTGAAAGTCAAAGAACATCATTCGTCGTTGTTTTTCAGACAAGTTTCTTAACCCATTGGCACTTCCTATTGAAGGAAATTCGAGAGATTATGTTGCTTATAGACACTAGCCCCCTGGTAGGGACAAACGTACCTTTCTGCAAATGCTCTATGATCCGAGCAATCTCATTTGGCCGTAAATTGAAGAAAATCCAGCGGCTATATGCCTTATTCTCCTTGTTTTCGCCAGATGGCATGCTGTAACTCATGTGCGTGAAAGCCAAGAACAAAAGGGCATTCCTAGCACCGGTCAATATATATGTGGAAACAATATCTCCTCTATAGAGGACAAGAAATTGTATTGCAATCAGGCAAAAAGCGCACGAGAAAATGAAGTACTTTCAAGGACTGCCATAGAATGGCCAGATGTTCACTAAAACGGTCATAATTTTGTCATTCGGAGCCCGTGTCGGACCCATAAGTACTCAAACTGCTCGCGGCGAGTGCGCGAATCCAAAAAATACTCCCCGCTTCCTCCAGGAGGCCCGGAGTACCCTCAAATTTAGCCTTAAGCAGGACTTTTTGGCCCTGAAAGTCAAAGAACACCATTCATCGCTGCTTTTTAGACATGTTTCTGAACCCATTGGCACTTCCTATTGAAGGAAATTCGAGAGATTATGTTGCTTATAGACACTAGCCCCCCTGGTAGGGACAAACGTACCTTTCTGCAGAAGTTCTATGATCCGGGCAATCTCATTTGGCCGTAAATTGAAGAAAATCCAAAGGCTATATGCCTTATTCTCCTTGTTTTCGTTGGATGGCATGCTTTATCTCATGCACGTGAAAGCCAAGAACAAAAGGGCATTCCTGGCATCGGTCAATATATATGTGGAAACGATATCTCCTCTATAGAGGACAAGAAATTGTAGGGCAATCAGGCAAAAAGCGCACGAGAAAATGAAGTACTTTCAAGGACTGCCATAGAATGGCCAGATGTTCACTAAAACGGTCATAATTTTGTCATTCGGAGTCCGTGTCGGACCCATAAGTACTCAAACTGCTCGCGGCGAGCATGCGAATCCAAAAAATACTCCACGCTTCCGCCAGGAGGCCCGGAGTACCATCAAGTTCAGGACTTTTTGGCCCTGAAAGTCAAAGAACATCATTCGTTGCTGTTTTTCAGACAAGTTTCTGAACCCATTGGCACTTCCTTTTGAAGCAAATTCGAGAGATTATGTTGCTTATAGACATTATCCCCCCTGGTAGGGACAAACGTACCTTTCTGCGGATGCTCTATGATCCGGGCAATCTCATTTGGCCGTAAATTGAAGAAAATCAAGCGGCTATATGCCTTATTCTCCTTGTTTTCGCCGGATGGCATGCTGTTACTCATGCGCATGAAATCCAAGAACAAAAGGGCATTCCTGGCATCGGTCAATATATATGTGGAAACGATATCTCCTCTATAGAGGACAAGAAATTTTGGGGCAATTAGGCAAAAAGCGCACGAGAAAATGAAGTACTTTCAAGGACTGCCATAGAATGGACATATGGTCACTAAAACGGTCATAATTTTGTCATTCGGAGTCCGTGTCGGACCCATAAGTACTCAAACTGCTCGCGACGAGTGCGCGAATCCAAAAAATACTCCACACTTCAGCCAGGAGGCCTGGAGTACCCTCAAATTAAGCCTTAAGCAGGACTTTTTGGCCCTGAAAGTCAAAGAACATCATTCATCGCTGTTTTCCAGACATGTTTCTGAACCCATTGGCACTTCCTTTTGAAGGAAATTCGAGAGATTATGTTGCTTATAGACACTAGCCCCCCTGGTAGGGACAAATGTACCTTTCGGCAGATGTTCTATGATCCGGGTAATCTCATTTGGCCGTAAATTGAAGAAAATCCAAAGGCTATGTGCCTTATTCTCCTTGTTTTCGTCGGATGGCATGCTGTAACTCATGCATGTGAATGCCAAGAACAAAAGGGCATTCCTGGCATCGGTCAATATATATGTGGAAACGATATCTCCTCTATAGAGGACAAGAAATTTTGGGGCAATCAGGAAAAAAGTGCACAAGAAAATGAAGTACTTTCAAGGACTGCCATAGAATGGATAGATGTTCACTAAAACGGTCATAATTTTGTCATTCAGAGTCCGGGTCGGACCCATAAGTACTCAAACTACTCGCGGCGAGCGTGTGAATACAAAAAATACTCCACGCTTTCGCCAGGATGCCCGGAGTACCATCAAGTTCAGCCTTAAGCAGGACTTTTTGGCCCTGAAAGTCAAAGAACATCATTCGTCGTTGTTTTTCAGACATGTTTCTGAACCCATTGGCACTTTCTTTTGAAGGAAATTCGAGAGATTATGTTGCTTATAGACATTAGCCCCCCTGGTAGGGACAAACCTACCTTTCTGCAGATGCTCTATGATCCGGGCAATCTCATTTGGCCGTAAATTGAAGAAAATCCAGCGACTATATGCCATATTCTCCTTGTTTTCGCCGGATGGCATGCTGTAACTCATGTGCGTGAAAGCCAAGAACAAAAGGGCATTCCTGGCATCGGTCAATATATATGTGGTAACGATATCTCCTCTATAGAGGACAAGAAATTTTGGGGCAATCAGGCAAAAAGCGCACGAGAAAATGAAGTACTTTCAAGGACTCACATAGAATGGACATATGTTCACTAAAACGGTCATAATTTTGTCATTCGGAGTCCATGTCGGACACATAAGTACTCAAACTGCTCGCGGCGAGCGCGCGAATCCAAAAAATACTCCCCACTTCTGCCAGGAGGCCCAGAGTACTCTCAAATATAGCCTTAAGCAGGACTTTTTGGCCCTGAAAGTCAAAGAACATCATTCGTCGCTGCTTTTCAGACATGTTTCTGAACCCATTGGCACTTCCTTTTGAAGGAAATTCGAGAGATTATGTTGCTTATAAACACTAGCCCCCCTGGTAGGGACAAATGTACCTTGCTGCAGATGTTTTATGATCCCGGTAATCTCATTTGGCCGTAAATTGAAGAAAATCCAGCGGCTATATGCCTTATTCTCCTTGTTTTCGCCGGATGGCATGCTGTAACTCATGCGCGTGAAAGCCAAGAACGAAAGGGCATTCCTGGCATTAGTCAATACATATGTGGAAACGATATCTTCTCTATAGAGGACAAGAAATTTTGGGGCAATCAGGCAAAAGCGCACGAGAAAATGAAGTACTTTCAAGGACTGCCATAGAATGGACAGATGTTCACTAAAATGGTCATAATTTTGTCATTCGGAGTTCGTGTCAGACCCATAAGTACTCAAACTGCTCGCTGCGAGCGTGCGAATCCAAAAAATACTGCCCGCTTGCGCCAGGAGGCACTGAGTACCCTCAAATTCAGTCTTAAGCAGGACTTTTTGGCCCTGAAAGTCAAAGAAGATCATTCGTCGCAGTTTTTCAGACAAGTTTCTAAACCCATTGGCACTTCCTTTTGAAGGAAATTCGAGAGATTATGTTGCTTATAGACATTAGCCCCCCTGGTAGGGACAAACGTACCTTTCTGCAGATGCTCTATGATCGGGAAATCTCATTTGGCCGTAAATTGACGAAAATCCAGCGGCTATATGCCTTATTCTCCTTGTTTTCGCGCGATGGCATGCTGTAACTCATGCGTGTGAAAGCCAAGAAAAAAAGGGCATTCTTGGCACCGGTCAATATATACGTGGAAACGATATCTCCTCTATAGAGGACAAGAAATTGTAGGGCAATCAGGCAAAAAGCGCACGAGAAAATGAAGTACTTTCAAGGACTGCCATAGAATGGCCAGATGTTCACTAAAACGGTCATAATTTTGTCATTCGGAGTCCGTGTCGGACCCATAAGTACTCAAACTGCTCGCAGCGAGCGTGCGAATCCAAAAAATACTCCCCGCTTGCGCCAGGAAGCCCGGAGTACCCCCAAATTCAGCCTTAAGCAGGACTTTTTGGCCCTGAAAGTCAAAGAACATCATTCGTCGTTGTTTTTCAGACAAGTTTCTGAACCCATTGTCACTTCCTTTTGAAGGAAATTCGAGAGATTATGTTGCTTCTAGACACTAGCCCCCCTGGTAGGGACAAACGTACCTTTCTGCAGATACTCTATGATCCGCGTAATCTCATTTGGCCGTAAATTGAAGAAAATCCAGCGGCTATATGCCTTATTCTCCTTGTTTTCACCGGACGCCATGCTGTAACTCATGCGCGTGAAAGCCAAGAATAAAAGGGCATTCCTGGCATCGGTCAATATATATGTGGAAACGATATCTTCTCTATAGAGGACAAGAAATTTTGGGGCAATCAGGCAAATAGCGCACGAGAAAATGAAGTACTTTCAAGGACTGCCATAGAATGGAGAGATGTTCACTAAAACGGTCATAATTTTGTCATTCGGAGTCCGTGTCGCACCCATAAGTACTCAAACTGCTCGCGGCGAGCGCCCGAATCCAAAAAATACTCTCCGCTTCCGCCGAGAGGCTCGGAGTACCCTCAAATTCAGCCTTAAGCCGGAATTTTTGGCCTTGAAAGTCAAAGAACATCATTCGTCGTTGTTTTTCAGACAAGTTTCTTAACCCATTGGCACTTCCTATTGAAGGAAATTCGAGAGATTATGTTGCTTATAGACACTAGCCCCCTGGTAGGGACAAACGTACCTTTCTGCAAATGCTCTATGATCCGAGCAATCTCATTTGGCCGTAAATTGAAGAAAATCCAGCGGCTATATGCCTTATTCTCCTTGTTTTCGCCAGATGGCATGCTGTAACTCATGTGCGTGAAAGCCAAGAACAAAAGGGCATTCCTAGCACCGGTCAATATATATGTGGAAACAATATCTCCTCTATAGAGGACAAGAAATTGTATTGCAATCAGGCAAAAAGCGCACGAGAAAATGAAGTACTTTCAAGGACTGCCATAGAATGGCCAGATGTTCACTAAAACGGTCATAATTTTGTCATTCGGAGCCCGTGTCGGACCCATAAGTACTCAAACTGCTCGCGGCGAGTGCGCGAATCCAAAAAATACTCCCCGCTTCCTCCAGGAGGCCCGGAGTACCCTCAAATTTAGCCTTAAGCAGGACTTTTTGGCCCTGAAAGTCAAAGAACACCATTCATCGCTGCTTTTTAGACATGTTTCTGAACCCATTGGCACTTCCTATTGAAGGAAATTCGAGAGATTATGTTGCTTATAGACACTAGCCCCCCTGGTAGGGACAAACGTACCTTTCTGCAGAAGTTCTATGATCCGGGCAATCTCATTTGGCCGTAAATTGAAGAAAATCCAAAGGCTATATGCCTTATTCTCCTTGTTTTCGTTGGATGGCATGCTTTATCTCATGCACGTGAAAGCCAAGAACAAAAGGGCATTCCTGGCATCGGTCAATATATATGTGGAAACGATATCTCCTCTATAGA
>NW_025228283.1:24074-25034 GCF_018294505.1 Triticum aestivum | reverse complement strand
CAGATGTTCTATGATCCGGGTAATCTCATTTGGCCGTAAATTGAAGAAAATCCAAAGGCTATGTGCCTTATTCTCCTTGTTTTCGTCGGATGGCATGCTGTAACTCATGCATGTGAATGCCAAGAACAAAAGGGCATTCCTGGCATCGGTCAATATATATGTGGAAACGATATCTCCTCTATAGAGGACAAGAAATTTTGGGGCAATCAGGAAAAAAGTGCACAAGAAAATGAAGTACTTTCAAGGACTGCCATAGAATGGATAGATGTTCACTAAAACGGTCATAATTTTGTCATTCAGAGTCCGGGTCGGACCCATAAGTACTCAAACTACTCGCGGCGAGCGTGTGAATACAAAAAATACTCCACGCTTTCGCCAGGATGCCCGGAGTACCATCAAGTTCAGCCTTAAGCAGGACTTTTTGGCCCTGAAAGTCAAAGAACATCATTCGTCGTTGTTTTTCAGACATGTTTCTGAACCCATTGGCACTTTCTTTTGAAGGAAATTCGAGAGATTATGTTGCTTATAGACATTAGCCCCCCTGGTAGGGACAAACCTACCTTTCTGCAGATGCTCTATGATCCGGGCAATCTCATTTGGCCGTAAATTGAAGAAAATCCAGCGACTATATGCCATATTCTCCTTGTTTTCGCCGGATGGCATGCTGTAACTCATGTGCGTGAAAGCCAAGAACAAAAGGGCATTCCTGGCATCGGTCAATATATATGTGGTAACGATATCTCCTCTATAGAGGACAAGAAATTTTGGGGCAATCAGGCAAAAAGCGCACGAGAAAATGAAGTACTTTCAAGGACTCACATAGAATGGACATATGTTCACTAAAACGGTCATAATTTTGTCATTCGGAGTCCATGTCGGACACATAAGTACTCAAACTGCTCGCGGCGAGCGCGCGAATCCAAAAAATACTCCCCACTTCTGCCAGGAGGCCCAGAGTAC
>NW_025228283.1:0-22475 GCF_018294505.1 Triticum aestivum | reverse complement strand
CGGAGCCCGTGTCGGACCCATAAGTACTCAAACTGCTCGCGGCGAGTGCGCGAATCCAAAAAATACTCCCCGCTTCCTCCAGGAGGCCCGGAGTACCCTCAAATTTAGCCTTAAGCAGGACTTTTTGGCCCTGAAAGTCAAAGAACATCATTCATCGCTGCTTTTTAGACATGTTTCTGAACCCATTGGCACTTCCTATTGAAGGAAATTCGAGAGATTATGTTGCTTATAGACACTAGCCCCCCTGGTAGGGACAAACGTACCTTTCTGCAGAAGTTCTATGATCCGGGCAATCTCATTTGGCCGTAAATTGAAGAAAATCCAAAGGCTATATGCCTTATTCTCCTTGTTTTCGTTGGATGGCATGCTTTATCTCATGCACGTGAAAGCCAAGAACAAAAGGGCATTCCTGGCATCGGTCAATATATATGTGGAAACGATATCTCCTCTATAGAGGACAAGAAATTGTAGGGCAATCAGGCAAAAAGCGCACGAGAAAATGAAGTACTTTCAAGGACTGCCATAGAATGGCCAGATGTTCACTAAAACGGTCATAATTTTGTCATTCAGAGTCCGTGTCGGACCCATAAGTACTCAAACTGCTCGCAGCGAGCGCGCGAATCCAAAAAATATTCCCTGCTTGCGCCAGGAAGCCCGGAGTACCCTCAAATTCAGCCTTAAGCAGGACTTTTTGGCCCTGAAAGTCAAAGAACATCATTCGTCGTTGTTTTTCAGACAAGTTTCTGAACCCATTGTCACTTCCTTTTGAAGGAAATTCGAGAGATTATGTTGCTTCTAGACACTAGCCCCCCTGGTAGGGACAAACGTACCTTTCTGCAGATACTCTATGATCCGCGTAATCTCATTTGGCCGTAAATTGAAGAAAATCCAGCGGCTATATGCCTTATTCTCCTTGTTTTCACCGGACGCCATGCTGTAACTCATGCGCGTGAAAGCCAAGAATAAAAGGGCATTCCTGGCATCGGTCAATATATATGTGGAAACGATATCTTCTCTATAGAGGACAAGAAATTTTGGGGCAATCAGGCAAATAGCGCACGAGAAAATGAAGTACTTTCAAGGACTGCCATAGAATGGAGAGATGTTCACTAAAACGGTCATAATTTTGTCATTCGGAGTCCGTGTCGCACCCATAAGTACTCAAACTGCTCGCGGCGAGCGCCCGAATCCAAAAAATACTCTCCGCTTCCGCCGAGAGGCTCGGAGTACCCTCAAATTCAGCCTTAAGCCGGAATTTTTGGCCTTGAAAGTCAAAGAACATCATTCGTCGTTGTTTTTCAGACAAGTTTCTTAACCCATTGGCACTTCCTATTGAAGGAAATTCGAGAGATTATGTTGCTTATAGACACTAGCCCCCTGGTAGGGACAAACGTACCTTTCTGCAAATGCTCTATGATCCGAGCAATCTCATTTGGCCGTAAATTGAAGAAAATCCAGCGGCTATATGCCTTATTCTCCTTGTTTTCGCCAGATGGCATGCTGTAACTCATGTGCGTGAAAGCCAAGAACAAAAGGGCATTCCTAGCACCGGTCAATATATATGTGGAAACAATATCTCCTCTATAGAGGACAAGAAATTGTATTGCAATCAGGCAAAAAGCGCACGAGAAAATGAAGTACTTTCAAGGACTGCCATAGAATGGCCAGATGTTCACTAAAACGGTCATAATTTTGTCATTCGGAGCCCGTGTCGGACCCATAAGTACTCAAACTGCTCGCGGCGAGTGCGCGAATCCAAAAAATACTCCCCGCTTCCTCCAGGAGGCCCGGAGTACCCTCAAATTTAGCCTTAAGCAGGACTTTTTGGCCCTGAAAGTCAAAGAACACCATTCATCGCTGCTTTTTAGACATGTTTCTGAACCCATTGGCACTTCCTATTGAAGGAAATTCGAGAGATTATGTTGCTTATAGACACTAGCCCCCCTGGTAGGGACAAACGTACCTTTCTGCAGAAGTTCTATGATCCGGGCAATCTCATTTGGCCGTAAATTGAAGAAAATCCAAAGGCTATATGCCTTATTCTCCTTGTTTTCGTTGGATGGCATGCTTTATCTCATGCACGTGAAAGCCAAGAACAAAAGGGCATTCCTGGCATCGGTCAATATATATGTGGAAACGATATCTCCTCTATAGACGACAAGAAATTGTAGGGCAATCAGGCAAAAAGCGCACGAGAAAATGAAGTACTTTCAAGGACTGCCATAGAATGGCCAGATGTTCACTAAAACGGTCATAATTTTGTCATTCGGAGTCCGTGTCGGACCCATAAGTACTCAAACTGCTCGCAGCGAGCGCGCGAATCCAAAAAATACTCCCCGCTTGCGCCAGGAAGCCCGGAGTACCCTCAAATTCAGCCTTAAGCAGGACTTTTTGGCCCTGAAAGTCAAAGAACATCATTCATCGTTGTTTTTCAGACAAGTTTCTGAACCCATTGTCACTTCCTTTTGAAGGAAATTCGAGAGATTATGTTGCTTCTAGACACTAGCCCCCCTGGTAGGGACAAACGTACCTTTCTGCAGATACTCTATGATCCGCGTAATCTCATTTGGCCGTAAATTGAAGAAAATCCAGCGGCTATATGCCTTATTCTCCTTGTTTTCACCGGACGCCATGCTGTAACTCATGCGCGTGAAAGCCAAGAATAAAAGGGCATTCCTGGCATCGGTCAATATATATGTGGAAACGATATCTTCTCTATAGAGGACAAGAAATTTTGGGGCAATCAGGCAAATAGCGCACGAGAAAATGAAGTACTTTCAAGGACTGCCATAGAATGGAGAGATGTTCACTAAAACGGTCATAATTTTGTCATTCGGAGTCCGTGTCGCACCCATAAGTACTCAAACTGCTCGCGGCGAGCGCCCGAATCCAAAAAATACTCCCCGCTTCCGCCGAGAGGCTCGGAGTACCCTCAAATTCAGCCTTAAGCCGGAATTTTTGGCCTTGAAAGTCAAAGAACATCATTCGTCGCTGTTTTTCAGACAAGTTTCTGAACCCATTGGCACTTCCTATTGAAGGAAATTCGAGAGATTATGTTGCTTATAGACACTAGCCCCCTGGTAGGGACAAACGTACCTTTCTGCAGATGCTCTATGATCCGAGCAATCTCATTTGGCCGTAAATTGAAGAAAATCCAGCGGCTATATGCCTTATTCTCCTTGTTTTCGCCAGGTGGCATGCTGTAACTCATGCGCGTGAAAGCCAAGAACAAAAGGGCATTCCTGGCACCGGTCAATATATATGTGGAAACAATATCTCCTCTATAGAGGACAAGAAATTGTAGGGCAATCAGGCAAAAAGCGCACGAGAAAATGAAGTACTTTCAAGGACTGCCATAGAATGGCCAGATGTTCACTAAAACGGTCATAATTTTGTCATTCGGAGCCCGTGTCGGACCCATAAGTACTCAAACTGCTCGCGGCGAGTGCGCGAATCCAAAAAATACTCCCCGCTTCCTCCAGGAGGCCCGGAGTACCCTCAAATTTAGCCTTAAGCAGGACTTTTTGGCCCTGAAAGTCAAAGAACATCATTCATCGCTGCTTTTTAGACATGTTTCTGAACCCATTGGCACTTCCTATTGAAGGAAATTCGAGAGATTATGTTGCTTATAGACACTAGCCCCCCTGGTAGGGACAAACGTACCTTTCTGCAGAAGTTCTATGATCCGGGCAATCTCATTTGGCCGTAAATTGAAGAAAATCCAAAGGCTATATGCCTTATTCTCCTTGTTTTCGTTGGATGGCATGCTTTATCTCATGCACGTGAAAGCCAAGAACAAAAGGGCATTCCTGGCATCGGTCAATATATATGTGGAAACGATATCTCCTCTATAGAGGACAAGAAATTGTAGGGCAATCAGGCAAAAAGCGCACGAGAAAATGAAGTACTTTCAAGGACTGCCATAGAATGGCCAGATGTTCACTAAAACGGTCATAATTTTGTCATTCGGAGTCCGTGTCGGACCCATAAGTACTCAAACTGCTCGCAGCGAGCGCGCGAATCCAAACAATACTCCCCGCTTGCGCCAGGAAGCCCGGAGTACCCTCAAATTCAGCCTTAAGCAGGACTTTTTGGCCCTGAAAGTCAAAGAACATCATTCGTCGTTGTTTTTCAGACAAGTTTCTGAACCCATTGTCACTTCCTTTTGAAGGAAATTCGAGGGATTATGTTGCTTCTAGACACTAGCCCCCCTGGTAGGGACAAACGTACCTTTCTGCAGATACTCTATGATCCGCGTAATCTCATTTGGCCGTAAATTGAAGAAAATCCAGTGGCTATATGCCTTATTCTCCTTGTTTTCACCGGACGCCATGCTGTAACTCATGCGCGTGAAAGCCAAGAATAAAAGGGCATTCCTGGCATCGGTCAATATATATGTGGAAACGATATCTTCTCTATAGAGGACAAGAAATTTTGGGGCAATCAGGAAAATAGCGCACGAGAAAATGAAGTACTTTCAAGGACTGCCATAGAATGGAGAGATGTTCACTAAAACGGTCATAATTTTGTCATTCGGAGTCCGTGTCGCACCCATAAGTACTCAAACTGCTCGCAGCGAGCGCCCGAATCCAAAAAATACTCCCCACTTCCGCCGAGAGGCTCGGAGTACCCTCAAATTCAGCCTTAAGCCGGAATTTTTGGCCTTGAAAGTCAAAGAACATCATTCGTCGCTATTTTTCAGACAAGTTTCTGAACCCATTGGCACTTCCTATTGAAGGAAATTCGAGAGATTATGTTGCTTATAGACACTAGCCCCCTGGTAGGGACAAACGTACCTTTCTGCAGATGCTCTATGATCCGAGCAGTCTCATTTGGCCGTAAATTGAAGAAAATCCAGCGGCTATATGCCTTATTCTCCTTGTTTTCGCCAGATGGCATGCTGTAACTCATGCGCGTGAAAGCCAAGAACAAAAGGGCATTCCTGGCACTGGTCAATATATATGTGGAAACAATATCTCCTCTATAGAGGACAAGAAATTGTAGGGCAATCAGGCAAAAAGCGCACGAGAAAATGAAGTACTTTCAAGGACTGCCATAGAATGGCCAGATGTTCACTAAAACGGTCATAATTTTGTCATTCGGAGCCCGTGTCGGACCCATAAGTACTCAAACTGCTCGCGGCGAGTGCGCGAATCCAAAAATACTCCCCGCTTCCTCCAGGAGGCCCGGAGTACCCTCAAATTTAGCCTTAAGCAGGACTTTTTGGCCCTGAAAGTCAAAGAACATCATTCATCGCTGCTTTTTAGACATGTTTCTGAACCCATTGGCACTTCCTATTGAAGGAAATTCGAGAGATTATGTTGCTTATAGACACTAGCCCCCCTGGTAGGGACAAACGTACCTTTCTGCAGAAGTTCTATGATCCGGGCAATCTCATTTGGTCGTAAATTGAAGAAAATCCAAAGGCTATATGCCTTATTCTCCTTGTTTTCGTTGGATGGCATGCTTTATCTCATGCACGTGAGAGCCAAGAAGAAAAGGGCATTCCTGGCATCGGTCAATATATATGTGGAAACGATATCTCCTCTATAGAGGACAAGAAATTTTGGGGCAATCAGGCAACAAGTGCACGAGAAAATGAAGAATTTTCAAGGACTGCCATAGAATGGATAGATGTTCACTAAAACGGTCATAATTTTGTCATTCGGTGTCCGTGTCGGACAAATAAGTACTCAAACTGCTCGGGGCGAGCGTGCGAATCCAAAAAATACTCCACGCTTCCGCCAGGATGCCCGGAGTACCATCAAGTTCAGCCTTAAGCAGGACTTTTTGTCCCTGAAAGTCAAAGAACATCCTTCGTCGCTGTTTTTCACACAGGTTTCTGAACCCATTGGCACTTCCTATTGAAGGAAATTCAAGAGATTATGTTGCTTATAGACACTAGCCCCCTGGTAGGGACAAACGTACCTTTCTGCAGATGCTCTATGATCCGGGCAATCTCATTTGGCTATAAATTGAAGAAAATCCAGCGGCTATATGCCTTATTCTCCTTGTTTTCGCCGGATGGCATGCTGTAACTCATGCGCGTGAAAGCCAAGAACAAAAGGGCATTCCTGGCACTGGTCAATATATGTGTGGAAACGATATCTCCTCTATAGAGGACAAGAAATTGTAGGGCAATCAGGCAAAAAGCGCACGAGAAAATGAAGTACTTTCAAGGACTGACATAGAATGGACATATGTTCACAAAAACGGTCATAATTTTGTCATTCGGAGTCCGTGTCGGACACATAAGTTTAATTTTTATTGATTTTTTAGTTGACTCCTTTTTCTATTGGAGTTTTATAAAATCTTTTTAGTTTGCTAATAAAGTTTGCAACAAAAAATAATTTATGAATATTCTTTTTGCTATTAACATTTCTAAGAAAAAAAATTCTATGATAATTTTAGTTAATATTATTTTGATTCTTTTTAGTTAATTCTTTTTGCTATTGAAGAAATTTTGGGGCAATCAGGCAAAAAGTGCACGAGAAAATGAAGTACTTTCAAGGACTGCCATAGAATGGATAGATGTTCACTAAAATGGTCATAATTTTGTCATTTGGAGTCCGTGTTGGAGAAATAAGTACTCAAACTGCTCGGGGCGAGCGTGCGAATCCAAAAAATACTCCACGCTTCCGCCAGGAGGCCCGGAGTACCATCAAGTTCACCCTTAAGCAGGACTTTTTGGCCCTGAAAGTCAAAGAACATCATTCGTCACTGTTTTTCAGACAGGTTTCTGAACCAATTGGCACTTCCTTTTGAAGGAAATTCGAGAGATTATGTTGCTTATAGACATTAGCCCCCCTGGTAGGGACAAACGTACCTTTCTGCAGATGCTCTATGATCCAGGCAATCTCATTTGGCTGTAAATTGAAGAAAATCCAGCGGCTATATGCCTTATTCTCCTTGTTTTCGCTGGATGGCATGCTGTAACTCATGTGCGTGAAAGCCAAGAACAAAAGGGCATTCCTGGCATCGGTCTATATATATTTGGTAACGATATCTCCTCTATAGAGGACAAGAAATTTTGGGGCAATCAGGCAAAAAGCACACGAGAAAATGAAGTACTTTCAAGGACTGACATAGAATGGACATATGTTCACTAAAACGGTCATAATTTTGTCATTCGGAGTCCGTGTCGGACACATAAGTACTCAAGCTGCTCGTGGCGAGTGCGCAAATCCAAAAAATACTCCCCACTTCTGCCAGGAGGCCCAGAGTAACCTCAAATATAGCCTTAAGCAGGACTTTTTGGCCCTGAAAGTCAAAGAACATCATTCGTCGCTACTTTTCAGACATGTTTCTGAACCCATTGACACTTCCTTTTGAAGTAAATTCGAGAGATTATGTTGCTTATAGACACTAGCCCCCCTGGTAGGGACAAACGTACGTTGTTGCAGATGCTCTATGATCCGGGTAATCTCATTTGGCCGTAAATTGAAGAAAATCCAGCGGCTATATGCCTTATTCTCCTTGTTTTCGCCGGATGGCATGCTGTAACTCATGCGCGTGAAAGCCAAGAATAAAAGGGCATTCCTGGCATCGGTCAATACATATGTGGAAACGATATCTTCTCTATAGATGACAAGAAATTTTGGGGCAATCAGGCAAAAAGCGCACGAGAAAATGAAGTACTCACAAGGACTGCCATAGAATGGACAGATGTTCACTAAAACGGTCATAATTTTGTCATTCGGAGTCCGTGTCGGACCCATAAGTACTCAAACTGCTCGCAGCGAGCGCGCGAATCCAAAAAATACTCCCCGCTTGCTCCAGGAAGCCCGGAGTACCCTCAAATTCAGCCTTAAGTAGGACTTTTTGGCCCTGAAAGTCAAAGAACATCATTCGTCGTTGTTTTTCAGACAAGTTTCTGAACCCATTGTCACTTCCTTTTGAAGGAAATTCGAGAGATTAGGTTGCTCATAGACACTAGCCCCCCTGGTAGGGACAAATGTACCTTTCTGCAGATACTCTATGATCCGGGTAATCTCATTTGGCCGTAAATTGAAGAAAATCCAGCGACTATATGCCTTATTCTCCTTGTTTTCACCGGACGCCATGATGTAACTCATGCGCGTGAAAGCCAAGAATAAAAGGGCATTCCTGGCATCGGTCAATATATATGTGGAAACGATATCTTCTCTATAGAGGACAAGAAATTTTGGGGCAATCAGGCAAATAGCGCACGAGAAAATGAAGTACTTTCAAGGACTGCCATAGAATGGAGAGATGTTCACTAAAACGGTCATAATTTTGTCATTCGGAGTCCGTGTCGCACCCATAAGAACTCAAACTGCTCGCGACGAGCGCGTGAATCCAAAAAATACTCCCCGCTTCCGCCGGGAGGCCCGGAGTACCCTCAAATTCAGCCTTAAGCCGGAATTTTTGGCCTTGAAAGTCAAAGAACATTATTCATAGCTGTTTTTCAGACAAGTTTCTGAACCCATTGGCACTTCCTATTGAAGGAAATTCGAGAGATTATGTTGCTTATAGACACTAGCCCCCCTGGTAGGGACAAACGTACCTTTCTGCAGATGCTCTATGATCCGGGCAATCTCATTTGGCCGTAAATTGAAGAAAATCCAGCGGCTATATGCCTTATTCTCCTTGTTTTCGCCAGATGGCATGCTGTAACTCATGCACATGAAAGCCAAGAACAAAAGGGCATTCCTGGCACCGGTCAATATATATGTGGAAACGATATCTCCTCTATAGAGGACAAGAAATTGTAGGGCAATCAGGCAAAAAGCGCACGAGAAAATGAAGTACTTTCAAGGACAGCCATAGAATGGCCAGATGTTCACTAAAACGGTCATAATTTTGTCATTCGGAGCCCATGTTGGACCCATAAGTACTCAAACTACTCGCGGCGAGTGCGCGAATCCAAAAAATACTCCCCGCTTCCGCCAGGAGGCCCGAAGTACCCTCGAATTTAGCCTTAAGCAGGACTTTTTGGCCCTGAAAGTCAAAGAATATCATTCGTCGCTGCTTTTTAGACATGTTTCTGAACCCATTGGCACTTCCTTTTGAAGGAAATTCAAGAGATTATGTTGCTTATAGACACTAGCCCCCCTGGTAGGGACAAACGTACCTTTCTGCAGATGTTCTATGATCCGGGCAATCTCATTTGGCCGTAAATTGAAGAAAATCCAAAGGCTATATGCCTTATTCTCCTTGTTTTCGTCGGATGGCATGCTTTATCTCATGCACGTGAAAGCCAAGAACAAAAGGGCATTCCTGGCATCGGTCAATATATAAGTGGAAACGATATCTCCTCTATAGAGGACAAGAAATTTTGGGGCAATCAGGCAAAAAGTGCACGAGAAAATGAAGTACTTTCAAGGAATGCCATAGAATGGATAGATGTTCACTAAAATGGTCATAATTTTGTCATTTGGAGTCCGTGTCGGAGAAATAAGTACTCAAACTGCTCGGGGCGAGCGTGCGAATCCAAAAAATACTCCACGCTTCCGCCAGGAGGCCCGGAGTACCATCAAGTTCACCCTTAAGCAGGACTTTTTGGCCCTGAAAGTCAAAGAACATCATTCGTCGCTGTTTTTCAGACAGGTTTCTGAACCCATTGGCACTTCCTTTTGAAGGAAATTCGAGAGATTATGTTGCTTATAGACATTAGCCCCCCTGGTAGGGACAATCGTACCTTTCTGCAGATGCTCTATGATCCAGGCAATCTCATTTGGCTGTAAATTGAAGAAAATCCAGCGGCTATATGCCTTATTCTCCTTGTTTTCGCTGGATGGCATGCTGTAACTCATGTGCGTGAAAGCCAAGAACAAAAGGGCATTCCTGGCATCGGTCTATATATATTTGGTAACGATATCTCCTCTATAGAGGACAAGAAATTTTGGGGCAATCAGGCAAAAAGCGCACGAGAAAATGAAGTACTTTCAAGGACTGACATAGAATGGATATATGTTCACTAAAACGGTCATAATTTTGTCATTCGGAGTCCGTGTTGGACACATAAGTACTCAAGCTGCTCGCGGTGAGTGCGCGAATCCAAAAAATACTCCCCACTTCCGCCAGGAGGCCCAGAGTACCCTCAAATATAGCCTTAAGCAGGACTTTTTGGCCCTAAAAGTCAAAGAACATCATTCATCGCTGCTTTTCAGACATGTTTCTGAAACCATTGACACTTCCTTTTGAAGGAAATTCGAGAGATTACGTTGCTTATAGACACTAGCCCCCCTGGTAGGGAGAAACGTACCTTGCTGCAGATGCTCTATGATCCGGGTAATCTCATTTGGCCGTAAATTGAATAAAATCCAGCGGCTATATGCCTTATTCTCCTTGTTTTCGCCAGATGGCATGCTGTAACTCATGCGTGTGAAAGCCAAGAACAAAAGGGCATTCCTGGCACCGGTCAATATATATGTGGAAACGATATCTCCTCTATAGAGGACAAGAAATTTTAGGGCAATCACGCAAAAAGCGCACGAGAAAATGAAGTACTTTCAAGGACTGCCATAGAATGGACAGATGTTCACTAAAACGGTCATAATTTGTCATTCGGAGCCCGTGTCGGACCCATAAGTACTGATAGAGGCAAAGGTGTCCCGTCTTTTGATGAGATGATGGATATCGCTTTGGTGGCAGTCGACTTTGACGATCCGACTACAAACGTGCGAGGACGTCGCGCCTTAGCAATCGCTAAACCAACTCCGAGAGGTTATTGACCACGCCGGAGCACGATCAACCTGACCACGAGGGTCTGTTTCCTGCGAGCAAACGAAGAACAAGCAAGAAACTGAGATTGCAATCTGGATATTGCGAATATAAGATGAGAGCTTTATTGATCAAGGTGGGGTTCTGTGACGCCTTTGTCTGGTCGTTGAACACAAACGAAGTACGCGAAGTTGCAGCTATGGCAAACTTTTAATCTAAACAAAACCCAAAGTCTAAACGATGCCCTAAGGGCTGTATATATGGAGGAAGAGAGGGGGAATTTCGTGGCCCTTGGTGGAGGGGTCCGAAATCAACCCTATCTCTTGTTTCCCCACACATACGGACTCTAAAAATAGCCTATACCTTTGTATTTCGAAATTACATGGGCCTGGCCCAATAAAAAGGTGACGCAGCACCTATAATAGCCTCGGGACGAAATTTATGAAGTGGCATCTTGTATATTTCGTCCAAGGCTTCATGCACCCATTATGGTGGCTTCAAAGTCCTGAAATCATCACTTGTAACTCCGTTCTCGTTCCCCTTGCGCATGTCATCATCTCCATGCTTGTTCTTGCTCCAATGTTCATCCTTCTCCAAGCTAGGCCCTTCATTTGTAAGCAAAACAAATGTATCCAATTTAGGCAGCATCATATTCTCATGAACATTAGAATCATTACCAAGAAACGAAAGTACCTGATAATTTAATTGGCGTGCGCGAGCTCTAGTAATTGGTCCCGTATATGTAGCAGTAGGGGCTGTGGGTGTAACAATGGTATTGATGTCCTCATCATCCTCCCCTTCTTGAAATGAAGTCGTCCTCGACGGAAACTCATCTTCCTCACCCAAATAAGGCTTCAAATCTGCAATGTTAAAAGTGGGACTAACCCCAAAATCTGCAGGCAGCTCAAGTTTATATGCATTATCATTTATTTTCTCTAACACCTTAAAGGGACCATCAGCACGTGGCATTAGCTTTGATTTGCGCAAATCAGGAAATCTATCCTTACGCAAATGTAACCAAACAAGATCTCCAGGTGCAACACAACATGTTTTCTACCCTTATCTCCAGCAAGTTTATATTTAGCATTCATACGCTCAATGTTTTCCTTAGTTAACTCATGCATTTTTAAAATTAATTCAGCACGTTGTTTAGCATCAAAATTAACCTTCTTCGAAGATGGAAGAGGCAACAAATCAATAGGTGCACTAGGTAGGAAACCATACACAACTTCAAAAGGGCACATCTTAGTAGTAGAATGCAATGAACGATTATAAGCAAATTCAATATGAGGCAAGCATTCCTCCCACATTTTCTTATTATTCTTCAAAACAGCCCTAAGCATAGTAGACAACATTCTATTGACTACTTCAGTTTGTCCATCAGTTTGGGGGTGACAAGTAGTATTAAAAACCAGTTTAGTCCCCAACTTAGCCCATAAACATCTCCAAAAGTGGCTAAGAAATTTAGTATCACGATCTGAAACAATAGTATTTGGCACACCATGCAAGCGAATAATTTCACGAAAGAACAAATCAGCAACATTAACAGCATCATCGCTTTTATGACATGGTATAAAGTGTGCCATTTTCGAGAATCTATCCATGACAACAAATATGCTATCCCTCCCATTCTTTGTTCGAGGTAAACCTAAAACAAAGTCCATAGATATATCCTCCCAAGGAACACTAGGTACAGGTAAAGGCATATATAAACCATGAGGATTGAGTCGTGACTTAGCTTTTTGACATGTAGTGCATCGAGCAATAAAACGCTCAACATCCCGTCTCATCTTTGGCCAAAAGAAATGTGTAGCAAGTACGTCCTCCGTCTTCTTCACACCAAAGTGTCCCATTAATCCTCCTCCATGCGCCTCCTGCAACAACAAAAGACGAACGGAGCTAGCTGGAATGCATAGCTTGTTAGCACGAAACACAAATCCAACGTTAACGACGAACTTGTTCCACATTCTTCCTTCTTTACAATTCTGCATTACATCTTTAAAATCAGCATCATGCACGTATTGATCTTTGATGGTCTCCAAACCAAATATTTTGAAGTCAAGTTGTGAAAGCATAGTATAGCGGCGAGACAATGCATCAGCAATAACATTTTCTTTTCCCTTCTTGTGTTTGATGACATAAGGAAAATCTCAATGAATTCAACCCATTTAGCATGTCTACGATTCAGTCTATTGGTGTGCAGTTTGTGATCCATGAGGCACGAAGATCCCTAAATATCAGTGCTTGAGGGGGTTGGATTCCGTTGCCGTGTTCCTTGAACGTATGGCCTAGATGACCACAAACTGCACACCAATCCGGCAGGCGCTCGTACTTTACCCTATATATCCGCCTCTTTGACTCCCTCACAAGCGACACAACATTCTTCAGGGGCCTGTGCACGTTGATCTTCACCCAGACACGATAAAAATTGCTAGTAAAGTCATGCGACGACGTTTCTTCGAAAAGAACCTCTCCTACCTTGGCCGCTAGTGTCGGCACCAGATGTGCACACAGACTAGGGACGTCATGTATTTGGATCCATATGTCCAGGGTATCAAGCTTTACTTGGGTTGGTTGGGTCACATCATCATACGGGGTGATGATCACAACATGTCCATGAAAATTCCATGGGCCCTCTTCCATGACTCTTTCCCAATCGCCGAGGCAATGGAATTGCAGCGTATAGAGATTATCCTCCAAAGGCTTGAAGTTCACCACCTGAGCCAGATCCCAGGTTGCTCGCATGTTTCTGAAGAACCAACTTTGGCTATAGGGTTTATCAATATGAACCCTAGCTACCGCCATCCATCTAGCTGCATCTTGGGGAATAGCACCCTCATCTACCACCACATCATCCATGTCATCTTCACAGAGGCCAAGCTTCGCCATCATCCTTTCCTCCTTTGACGCAGATGAAGAGGCCTCGGCTGTCGCCGATCCTGAACCCATCTTCGCCGCCATAAGTCAAAACCCTAGCCCGATCGCTGCTGAAACGCCGGACTGTCGAAACTGTGGTGCTGCCCTACTCCGGGCCAACGTACCAAGGGAGGGCAAGGATCAGGCGACCCCGCCTCAATGGTCGATCGACGGGAGGGAATGAGGTAGATCTCAACGATGGCGACAGAGTCACCGCCGAGAGCAAAAAACCCTAGCTCGAGGGAAACAGCAAACGATTCTTGAGAGGGAGTGTAGGGTTTCTAGTCATATGCGGGTTGTGGTGGCTAGTATGCGGGCCTTTTTTTGCATATGTTATGATTTTAATTTTTTTTCATATGTTATTTTCAGTTATATAATTTTAGTTGCATATATTTTATACAATTTTAGTTGCATAATTTAGTTATACAATTTTAATTGCATAAATTTTATATAATTTTAGTTGCATAAGTTTAATTTTTATTGATTTTTTAGTTGACTCCTTTTTCTATTGGAGTTTTATAAAATCTTTTTAGTTTGCTAATAAAGTTTGCAACAAAAAATAATTTATGAATATTCTTTTTGCTATTAACATTTCTAAGAAAAAAAATTCTATGATAATTTTAGTTAATATTATTTTGATTCTTTTTAGTTAATTCTTTTTGCTATTGAAGAAATTTTGGGGCAATCAGGCAAAAAGTGCACGAGAAAATGAAGTACTTTCAAGGACTGCCATAGAATGGATAGATGTTCACTAAAACGGTCGTAATTTTGTCATTCGGAGTCCGTGTCGGACAAATAAGTACTCAAACTGCTCGGGCCGAGCGTGCGAATCCAAAAAATACTCCACGCTTCCGCCAGGAGGCCCGGAGTACCATCAAGTTCAGCCTTAAGCAGGACTTTTTGGCCCTGAAAGTCAAAGAACATCATTCGTCGCTGTTTTTCAGACAGGTTTCTGAACCCATTGGCACTTCCTTTTGAAGGAAATTCGAGAGATTATGTTGCTTATAGACATTAGCCCCCCTGGTAGGGACAAACATACCTTTCTGCAGATGCTCTATCATCCCGGCAATCTCATTTGGCTGTAAATTGAAGAAAATCCAGCGGCTATATGCCTTATTCTCCTTGTTTTCGCTAGATGGCATGCTGTAACTCATGTGCGTGAAAGCCAAGAACAAAAGGGCATTCCTGGCATCGGTCTATATATATTTGGTAACGATATCTCCTCTATAGAGGACAAGAAATTTTGGGGCAATCAGGCAAAAAGCGCACGAGAAAATGAAGTACTTTCAAGGACTGACATAGAATGGACATATGTTCACTAAAACGGTCATAATTTTGTCATTCGGAGTCCGTGTCGGACACATAAGTACTCAAGCTGCTCGCGGCGAGTGCGCAAATCCAAAAAATACTCCCCACTTCCGCCAGGAGGCCCAGAGTACCCTCAAATATAGCCTTAAGCAGGACTTTTTGGCCCTGAAAGTCAAAGAACATCATTCATCGCTGCTTTTCAGACATGTTTCTGAAACCATTGACACTTCCTTTTGAAGGAAATTCGAGAGATTATGTTGCTTATAGACACTAGCCCCCCTGGTAGGGACAAACGTACCTTGCTGCAGATGCTCTATGATCCGAGTAATCTCATTTGGCCGTAAATTGAAGAAAATCTAGCGGCTATATGCCTTATTCTCCTTGTTTTCGCCGGATGGCATGCTGTAACTCATGCGCGTGAAAGCAAAGAATAAAAGGGCATTCCTGGCATAGGTCAATACATATGTGGAAACGATATCTTCTCTATAGAGGTCAAGAAATTTTGGGGCAATCAGGCAAAAAGCGCACGAGAAAATGAAGTACTTTCAAGGACTGCCATAGAATGGACAGATGTTCACTAAAACGGTCATAATTTTGTCATTCGGAGTCCGTGTCAGACCTATAAGTACTCAAACTGCTCGCAGCGAGCGCGCGAATCCAAAAAATACTCCCCGCTTGCGCCAGGAAGCCCGGAGTACCCTCAAATTCAGCCTTAAGCATGACTTTTTGGCCCTGAAAGTCAAAGAACATCATTCGTCGTTGTTTTTCAGACAAGTTTCTGAACCCATTGTCACTTCCTTTTGAAGGAAATTCGAGAGATTATGTTGCTTATAGACACTAGCCCCCCTGGTAGGGACAAACGTACCTTTCTGCAGATACTCTATGATCCGGGTAATCTCATTTGGCCATAAATTGAAGAAAATCCAGCGGCTATATGTCTTATTCTCCTTGTTTTCACCGGGCGCCATGCTGTAACTCATGCGTGTGAAAGCCAAGAATAAAAGGGCATTCCTGGCATCGGTCAATATATATGTGGAAACGATATCTTCTCTATAGAGGACAAGAAATTTTGGGGCAATCAGGCAAATAGCGCACGAGAAAATGAAGTACTTTCAAGGACTGCCATAGAATGGAGAGATGTTCACTAAAACGGTCATAATTTTGTCATTCGGAGTCCGTGTCGCACCCATAAGTACTCAAACTGCTCGCGGCGAGCGCGCGAATCCAAAAAATACTCCCCGCTTCCGCCGGGAGGCCCGGAGTACCCTCAAATTCAGCCTTAAGTGATAGAGGCAAAGGTGTCCCTTCTTTCGATGAGATGGTGGATTTCGCTTTGGTGGAAGTCGACTTTGACGATCCGACTACGAACGTGCGAGGACGTCGCGCCTTAGCAATCGCTAAACCAACTCCGAGAGGTTATTGACCACGCCGGAGCACG
Organism: Triticum aestivum; assembly: GCF_018294505.1. Taxonomy (NCBI): domain Eukaryota; kingdom Viridiplantae; phylum Streptophyta; class Magnoliopsida; order Poales; family Poaceae; genus Triticum; species Triticum aestivum. Next base: position 6,127 of record NW_025228283.1, on the reverse strand, counting down.
ATCAACCTGACCACGAGGGTCTGTTTCCTGCGAGCAAACGAAGAACAAGCAAGAAACTAAGATTGCAATCTGGATATTGCGAATATAAGATGAAAGCTTTATTGATCAAGGTGGGGTTCTGTGACGCCTTTGTCTGGTCGTTGAACACAAACGAAGTACGCGAAGTTGCAACTATGGCGAACTTTTAATCTAAACAAAACCCAAAGTCTAAACGATGCCCTAAGGGCTGTATATATGGAGGAAGAGGGGGGGAATTTCGTGGCCCTTGGTGGAGGGGTCCGAAATCAACCCTATCTCTTGTTTCCCCACACATACGGACTCTAAAAATAGCCTATACTTATGTATTTCGAAATTACATGGGCCTGGCCCAATAATAAGGTGACGCAGCACCTAAAATAGCCTCGGGACGAAATTTATGAAGTGGCATCTTGTATATTTCGTCCAAGGCTTCATGCACCCATTATGGTGGCTTCAAAGTCCTGAAATCATCACTTGTAACTCCGTTCTTGTTCCCCTTGCGCATGCCATCATCTCCATGCTTGTTCTTGCTCCAATGTTCATCCTTCTCCAAGCTAGGCCCTTCATTTGTAAGCAAAACAAATGTATCCAATTTAGGCAGCATCATATTCTCATGAACATTAGTATCATTACCAAGAAACGGAAGTACCTGGTAATTCAGTTGGCGTGCACGAGCTCTAGTAATTGGTCCAGTATGTATAGCAGCAGGGGTTGTGGGTGTAACAATTGTATTGATGTCCTCATCATCCTCCCCTTCTTGAAATGAAGTCGTCCTCGACGGAAGTTCATCTTCCTCACCCAAATAAGGCTTCAAATCTGCAATGTTAAAAGTGGGACTAACCCCAAAATCTGCAGGCAGCTCAAGTTTATATGCATTATCATTTATTTTCTCTAACACCTTAAAGGGACCATCAGCACGTGGCATTAACTTTGATTTGCGCAAATCAGGAAATCTATCCTTACGCAAATGTAACCAAACAAGATCTCCAGGTGCAAACACAACATGTTTTCTACCCTTATCTCCAGCAAGTTTATATTTAGCATTCATGCGCTCAATGTTTTCCTTAGTTAACTCATGCATTTTTAAAATCAATTCAGCACGTTGTTTAGCATCAAAATTAACCTTCTCCGAAGATGGAAGAGGCAACAAATCAATAGGTGCATGAGGTAGGAAACCGTACACAACTTCAAAAGGGCACATCTTAGTAGTAGAATGCAATGAACGATTATAAGCAAATTCAATATGAGGCAAGCATTCCTCCCACATTTTCTTATTATTCTTCAAAACAGCCCTAAGCATAGTAGACAACGTTCTATTGACTACTTCAGTTTGTCCATCAGTTTGGGGGTGACAAGTAGTACTAAAAAGCAGTTTAGTCCCCAATGATGAGGACATCAATACAATTGTTACACCCACAGCCCCTGCTGCTATACATACTGGACCAATTACTAGAGCTCGTGCACGCCAACTAAATTACCAGGTACTTTCGTTTCTTGGTAATGATTCTAATGTTCATGAGAATATGATGCTGCCTAAATTGGATACATTTGTTTTGCTTACAAATGAAGGGTCTAGCTTGGAGAAGGATGAACATTGGAGCAAGAACAAGCATGGAGATGATGGCATGCGCAAGGGGAACAAGAACGGAGTTACAAGTGATGATTTCAGGACTTTGAAGCCACCATAATGGGTGCATGAAGCCTTGGACGAAATATACAAGATGCCACTTCATAAATTTCGTCCCGAGGCTATTTTAGGTGCTGCGTCACCTTATTATTGGGCCAGGCCCATGTAATTTCGAAATACATAAGTATATGCTATTTTTAGAGTCCGTATGTGTGGGGAAACAAGAGATAGGGTTGATTTCGGACCCCTCCACCAAGGGCCACGAAATTCCCCCCCTCTTCCTCCATATATACAGCCCTTAGGGCATCGTTTAGACTTTGGGTTTTGTTTAGATTAAAAGTTCGCCATAGCTGCAACTTCGCGTACTTCGTTTGTGTTCAACGACCAGACAAAGGCGTCACAGAACCCCACCTTGATCAATAAAGCTTTCATCTTATATTCGCAATATCCAGATTACAATCTTAGTTTCTTGCTTGTTCTTCGTTTGCTCGCAGGAAACAGACCCTCGTGGTCAGGTTGATCGTGCTCCGGCGTGGTCAATAACCTCTCGGAGTTGGTTTAGCGATTGCTAAGGCGCGACGTCCTCGCACGTTCGTAGTCGGATCGTCAAAGTCGACTTCCACCAAAGCGAAATCCACCATCTCATCGAAAGACGGGACACCTTTGCCTCTATCAAGTGGTATCAGCTTTCCAGGTTGCTCGGTGAGATTTTACAGTTTTTAGTAGTTTAGATCGAGTCTGTTCTTCATACCTATAGTCCACGAAAAAGCCACAAAAAAAAAATTAGGGTTAGTTCATCATATCCGAACCAATCTGAGCCTTGCATAATCTTTTTAGGGTTTTGCTTTGTTGAATTTGCGGTTGCATCGTCGTGTCTAGTTGCTGGTCTTAGAGTCTAGTCTTTTAGAGTTTCGAGTTCTGGTCATAAGTTGTCACGCCGCCGCCGCACCATCATCATCGCCCCTGCCATCTACCACCACCGCACCGAATCCGTATCCATATACCACCACCAATCCGTGTCCATATACCACCACCGATCCATATCCATATACCACACTTTATACCATGTCATAAAAGCGATGATGCTGTTAATGTTGCTGATTTGTTCTTTCGTGAAATTATTCGCTTGCATGGTGTGCCAAATACTATTGTTTCAGATCGTGATACTAAATTTCTTAGCCACTTTTGGAGATGTTTATGGGCTAAGTTGGGGACTAAACTGCTTTTTAGTACTACTTGTCACCCCCAAACTGATGGACAAACTGAAGTAGTCAATAGAACGTTGTCTACTATGCTTAGGGCTGCTTTGAAGAATAATAAGAAAATGTGGGAGGAATGCTTGCCTCATATTGAATTTGCTTATAATCGTTCATTGCATTCTACTACTAAGATGTGCCCTTTTGAAGTTGTGTATGGTTTCCTACCTCGTGCACCTATTGATTTGTTGCCTCTTCCATCTTCGGAGAAGGTTAATTTTGATGCTAAACAACGTGCTGAATTGATTTTAAAAATGCATGAGTTAACTAAGGAAAACATTGAGCGCATGAATGCTAAATATAAACTTGCTGGAGATAAGGGTAGAAAACATGTTGTGTTTGCACCTGGAGATCTTGTTTGGTTACATTTGCGTAAGGATATATTTCCTGATTTGCGCAAATCAAAGTTAATGCCACGTGCTGATGGTCCCTTTAAGGTGTTAGAGAAAATAAATGATAATGCATATAAACTTGAGCTGCCTGCAGATTTTGGAGTTAGTCCCACTTTTAACATTGCAGATTTGAAGCCTTATTTGGGTGAGGAAGATGAACTTCCGTCGAGAACGACTTCATTTCAAGAAGGGGAGGATGATGAGGACATCAATACAATTGTTACACCCACAGCCCCTGCTGCTATACATACTGGACCAATTACTAGAGCTCGTGCACGCCAACTAAATTACCAGGTACTTTCGTTTCTTGGTAATGATTCTAATGTTCATGAGAATATGATGCTGCCTAAATTGGATACATTTGTTTTGCTTACAAATGAAGGGCCTAGCTTGGAGAAGGATGAACATTGGAGCAAGAACAAGCATGGAGATGATGGCATGCGCAAGGGGAACAAGAACGGAGTTACAAGTGATGATTTCAGGACTTTGAAGCCACCATAATGGGTGCATGAAGCCTTGGACGAAATATACAAGATGCCACTTCATAAATTTCGTCCCGAGGCTATTTTAGGTGCTGCGTCACCTTATTATTGGGCCAGGCCCATGTAATTTCGAAATACATAAGTATAGGCTATTTTTAGAGTCCGTATGTGTGGGGAAACAAGAGATAAGGGTTGATTTCGGACCCCTCCACCAAGGGCCACGAAATTCCCCCCTCTTCTTCCATATATACAGCCCTTAGGGCATCGTTTAGACTTTGGGTTTTGTTTAGATTAAAAGTTCTCCATAGCTGCAACTTCGCGTACTTCGTTTGTGTTCAACGACCAGACAAAGGCGTCACAGAACCCCACCTTGATCAATAAAGCTTTCATCTTATATTCGCAATATCCAGATTGCAATCTTAGTTTCTTGCTTGTTCTTCGTTTGCTCGCAGGAAACAGACCCTCGTGGTCAGGTTGATCGTGCTCCGGCGTGGTCAATAACCTCTCGGAGTTGGTTTAGCGATTGCTAAGGCGCGACGTCCTCGCACGTTCGTAGTCGGATCGTCAAAGTCGACTTCCACCAAAGCGATATCCATCATCTCATCGAAAGATCGGGACCCTCGCCTCTATCAGTTTTGGGCTGCGGCCAACTCTCAATAGCTTCAATCTTGGCTTTATCAACTTCAATTCCCTGTGGAGTAACAACATAGCCAAGAAAAGATACTCGGTCGGTGCAAAAGGTGCACTTCCCAAGGTTACCAAACAAACGTGCATCACGTAGAGCAATAAAAACAGCACGTAAATGTTCCAAATGTTCTTCCAAAGATCTGCTATAAATCAATATGTCATCAAAGTAAACTACCACAAATCGTCCAATGAAAGCACGTAAAACTTCGTTCATTAATCTCATGAAAGTACTAGGTGCATTAGTTAACCCAAAAGGCATGACTAACCACTCATATAATCCGAACTTAGTTTTGAATGCTGTTTTCCATTCATCTCCCAATTTCATACGAATTTGATGGTATCCACTACGTAAATCAACTTTGGAGAATATTGTAGAGCCACTCAATTCATCAAGCATATCATCTAGCCTAGGAATAGGATGACGATAACGAATAGTAATATTATTAATGCCTCTACAATCAACACACATACGTGATGTACCATCCTTTTTCGGCACTAGAATAATAGGAACAGCACAAGGACTAAGGGATTCGCGTATATAACCTTTGTCGAGAAGCTCTTGTACTTGACGCATAATCTCCTTCGTCTCCTCTGGATTGGTACGGTATGGTGCACGGTTTGGCAGTGAAGCACTGGGAATTAAGTCAATCTGATGCTCAATCCCTCGAATAGGCGGTAATCCCGGTGGCACGTCTTCTGGAAAGACGTCAGCGAACTCCTGCAAAATGTTAGTGACAGCAGGAGGCAAAGAGGAAGGCACGTCCTCGAATGAAAATAATGCCTCTTTGCACACAAAAGCATAGCAAACAGATTTGCTGAAATCTAGCTCATCAATATCAGATTTGGTGGCAAATAAACATGCACTTTTCAATTTAATTTCTGAAGCAACACTAGATGGTTTATTATTAGGCTTCATTTGTTGCTCAAATTCTTTTGGCACAATCTGATTTTCACTCTTATTCGTCTCCTGTTTTGCTTTATTAGCTCTATTAATATCATCTTTCAAAATGGAATCAGGAGTCATAGGAAGCAAAGTAAAATTTTTATCCTTATGAAGAAGAGTATAGTGATTGTTTCTACCATGGTGTACAGAATTTTTATCAAATTGCCATGGTCTACCAAGTAATAAGGAACATGCTTGCATAGGTACCACATCAGAATCAACATAATCAGCATATCTAGAGATACTAAAATGCACACGAACAGTACGTGTTACCTTAACCTTGCCGCTGTTGTTGAACCATTGGATGTAGTAAGGATGTGGATGTGGTCTTGTGGTGAGAGAAAGCTTCTCCACCATCTCCATGCTAGCCAAGTTGTTGCAGCTCCCTCCGTCTATGATGACGTGCACAGAACGTTCCTTCACAACTCCCTTGGTATGGAACAAATTGTGCCTCTGATTTTGCTCAGCTTGTGTGATCTGCACACTCAAAACACGTTGAGCAACTAAACATTCATACCTGTCAGCGTCTTCAGGAGCCATGTATTGCGTCTCATGATCAGAATCATCTCCACCATGTTCTTCACGTGTAATAAGAGCCAAAGTCTCCTCATCATAGTCACTAGCGGACTCATATCCACCATCCGCGGTAGCAATCATCACACGTGGAGATTTGCATTCCCTCGCATAATGACCTCCTCCCTTACAACGACGACAAATAATAT
>NW_025228282.1:78103-83267 GCF_018294505.1 Triticum aestivum | reverse complement strand
TGTTGGTCATCAACACTTGCAGTTTTGGCCGATTCTGGCCCGTTTCATGGACTATTACTCACCGTGTTGGGGTCCCAAAGCGATTTCCATGGTTGTCGAAATCCAAGGTGTGCTTACGTGTTGGTCATCAACACTCGCAGTTTTGGTCGATTCTGGCCCGTTTCATGGACTATTGCTCACGCTCACTGTTTTGGGGCCCCAGAGTGATTTCCATGGTTGTCGAACCCCGGGTGCGTTTACGTGCCTATCGTCAACACTCGTGGTTTTGGCTGATTCTGGCCCGTTTCCTGGGCTATTACTCACCGTTTTGGGGTCCCAGAGCAATTCTCGTTTCATGGACTATTACTCATGGTTTCGTGCATTATTACTCAGCGTTTTGGGGACTCAGAGCGATTTCCACGATTGATGAACCCCGGGGTGCGTTTATGTGTCCGTCGTCAACACTCACATATTTGGCCGATTCTTGTCCGTTTCATGCACTATTACTCAGCGTTTTGGGGACCCGAAGCGATTTCCATAGTTGTTGAACCCCAAGGTGTGCTTACGTGTTGGTCATCAACACTCGCAGTTTTGGCCGATTCTGGCCAGTTTCATGCACTATTACTCACCGTTATGGGGTCCTGGAGTGATTTTCTTGGTTATCGAACTCCAAGGTGCGCTTGCATGTCGATCATGAACACTCGCGGTTTCGGCCGTTTTTGGCCCGTTTCATGGACTATTACTCGTCGTTTTGGGGTCCCAAAACGATTCTCGTTTCATGGATTATAACTCGCGGTTTCGTGCACTATTACTCAGCGTTTCGGGGACCCAGAGCGATTTCCACGATTGATGAACCCCGGGGTGCGTTTATGTGTCTGTCGTCAACACTCACAGTTTTGTCCAATTCTGACCCGTTTCGTGGACTATTATTCACCGTTTGGGGGTCCCGAAGCGATTTCCATAGTTGTTGAACCCCAAGGTGTGCTTACGTATCGGTCATCAACAATCACAGTTTTGGCCGATTCTGGCATGTTTCTTGGACTATTACTCTGTATTGGGGTCCCGGAGTAATTTCCACAATTGACGAACCACGGGGTGCGTTTACGTGTTGGTCTTCAACTCTCACAGTTTTGTCCAATTCTGACCCGTTTCGTGGACTATTACTCAACGTTTTGGGGTCCCGAAGCGATTTTCATAATTGTTGAACCCCAAGGTGTGCTTACGTGTTGGTCATCAACACTTGCAGTTTTGGCCGATTCTGGCCCGTTTCATGGACTATTACTCACCGTTTTGGGGTCCCAAAGCAATTTCCATGGTTGTCGAAATCCAAGGTGTGCTTACGTGTTGGTCATCAACACTCGCAGTTTTGGTCGATTCTGGCCCGTTTCATGGACTATTGCTCACGCTCACTGTTTTGGGGCCCCAGAGTGATTTCCATGGTTGTCGAACCCCGGGTGCGTTTACGTGCCTATCGTCAACACTCGTGGTTTTGGCTGATTCCGGCCCGTTTCCTGGACTATTACTCACCGTTTTGGGGTCCCAGAGCAATTCTCGTTTCATGGACTATTACTCATGGTTTCGTGCATTATTACTCAGCGTTTTGGGGACTCAGAGCGATTTCCACGATTGATGAACCCCGGGGTGCATTTATGTGTCCGTCGTCAACACTCACATATTTGGCCGATTCTTGTCCGTTTCATGCACTATTACTCAGCGTTTTGGGGACCCGAAGCGATTTCCATAGTTGTTGAACCCCAAGGTGTGCTTACGTGTTGGTCATCAACACTCGCAGTTTTGGCCGATTCTGGCCAGTTTCATGCACTATTACTCACCGTTACGGGGTCCTGGAGTGATTTTCTTGGTTATCGAACTCCAAGGTGCGCTTGCATGTCGATCATGAACACTCGCGGTTTCGGCCGTTTTTGGCCCGTTTCATGGACTATTACTCGTCGTTTTGGGGTCCCAAAACGATTCTCGTTTCATGGATTATTACTCGCGGTTTCGTGCACTATTACTCAGCGTTTCGGGGACCCAGAGCGATTTCCACGATTGATGAACCCCGGGGTGCGTTTATGTGTCTGTCGTCAACACTCACAGTTTTGTCCAATTCTGACCCGTTTCGTGGACTATTATTCACCGTTTGGGGGTCCCGAAGCGATTTCCATAGTTGTTGAACCCCAAGGTGTGCTTACGTATCGGTCATCAACAATCACAGTTTTGGCCGATTCTGGCATGTTTCTTGGACTATTACTCTGTATTGGGGTCCCGGAGTAATTTCCACAATTGACGAACCACGGGGTGCGTTTACGTGTTGGTCTTCAACTCTCACAGTTTTGTCCAATTCTGACCCGTTTCGTGGACTATTACTCAACGTTTTGGGGTCCCGAAGCGATTTTCATAATTGTTGAACCCCAAGGTGTGCTTACGTGTTGGTCATCAACACTTGCAGTTTTGGCCGATTCTGGCCCGTTTCATGGACTATTACTCACCGTTTTGGGGTCCCAAAGCGATTTCCATGGTTGTCGAAATCCAAGGTGTGCTTACGTGTTGGTCATCAACACTCGCAGTTTTGGTCGATTCTGGCCCGTTTCATGGACTATTACTCACCGTTATGGGGTCCTGGAGTGATTTTCTTGGTTATCGAACTCCAAGGTGCGCTTGCATGTCGATCATGAACACTCGCGGTTTCGGCCGTTTTTGGCCCGTTTCATGGACTATTACTCGTCGTTTTGGGGTCCCAAAACGATTCTCGTTTCATGGATTATAACTCGCGGTTTCGTGCACTATTACTCAGCGTTTCGGGGACCCAGAGCGATTTCCACGATTGATGAACCCCGGGGTGCGTTTATGTGTCTGTCGTCAACACTCACAGTTTTGTCCAATTCTGACCCGTTTCGTGGACTATTATTCACCGTTTGGGGGTCCCGAAGCGATTTCCATAGTTGTTGAACCCCAAGGTGTGCTTACGTATCGGTCATCAACAATCACAGTTTTGGCCGATTCTGGCATGTTTCTTGGACTATTACTCTGTATTGGGGTCCCGGAGTAATTTCCACAATTGACGAACCACGGGGTGCGTTTACGTGTTGGTCTTCAACTCTCACAGTTTTGTCCAATTCTGACCCGTTTCGTGGACTATTACTCAACGTTTTGGGGTCCCGAAGCGATTTTCATAATTGTTGAACCCCAAGGTGTGCTTACGTGTTGGTCATCAACACTTGCAGTTTTGGCCGATTCTGGCCCGTTTCATGGACTATTACTCACCGTTTTGGGGTCCCAAAGCGATTTCCATGGTTGTCGAAATCCAAGGTGTGCTTACGTGTTGGTCATCAACACTCGCAGTTTTGGTCGATTCTGGCCCGTTTCATGGACTATTGCTCACGCTCACTGTTTTGGGGCCCCAGAGTGATTTCCATGGTTGTCGAACCCCGGGTGCGTTTACGTGCCTATCGTCAACACTCGTGGTTTTGGCTGATTCTGGCTCGTTTCCTGGACTATTACTCACCGTTTTGGGGTCCCAGAGCAATTCTCGTTTCATGGACTATTACTCACGGTTTCGTGCATTATTACTCAGCGTTTTGGGGACTCAGAGCGATTTCCACGATTGATGAACCCCGGGGTGCGTTTATGTGTCCGTCGTCAACACTCACATATTTGGCCGATTCTTGTCCGTTTCATGCACTATTACTCAGCGTTTTGGGGACCCGAAGCGATTTCCATAGTTGTTGAACCCCAAGGTGTGCTTACGTGTTGGTCATCAACACTCGCAGTTTTGGCGGATTCTGGCCAGTTTCATGCAATATTACTCACCGTTACGGGGTCCCGAGTAATTTCCACAATTGACGAACCACGGGGTGCGTTTACGTGTTGGTCTTCAACTCTCACAGTTTTCTCCAATTCTGACCCGTTTCGTGGACTATTACTCAACGTTTTGGGGTCCCGAAGCGATTTTCATAATTGTTGAACCCCAAGGTGTGCTTACGTGTTGGTCATCAACACTTGCAGTTTTGGCCGATTCTGGCCCGTTTCATGGACTATTACTCACCGTGTTGGGGTCCCAAAGCGATTTCCATGGTTGTCGAAATCCAAGGTGTGCTTACGTGTTGGTCATCAACACTCGCAGTTTTGGTCGATTCTGGCCCGTTTCATGGACTATTGCTCACGCTCACTGTTTTGGGGCCCCAGAGTGATTTCCATGGTTGTCGAACCCCGGGTGCGTTTACGTGCCTATCGTCAACACTCGTGGTTTTGGCTGATTCTGGCCCGTTTCCTGGACTATTACTCACCGTTTTGGGGTCCCAGAGCAATTCTCGTTTCATGGACTATTACTCATGGTTTCGTGCATTATTACTCAGCGTTTTGGGGACTCAGAGCGATTTCCACGATTGATGAACCCCGGGGTGCGTTTATGTGTCCGTCGTCAACACTCACATATTTGGCCGATTCTTGTCCGTTTCATGCACTATTACTCAGCGTTTTGGGGACCCGAAGCGATTTCCATAGTTGTTGAACCCCAAGGTGTGCTTACGTGTTAGTCATCAACACTCGCAGTTTTGGCCGATTCTGGCCAGTTTCATGCACTATTACTCACCGTTACGGGGTCCTGGAGTGATTTTCTTGGTTATCGAACTCCAAGGTGCGCTTGCATGTCGATCATGAACACTCGCGGTTTCGGCCGTTTTTGGCCCGTTTCATGGACTATTACTCGTCGTTTTGGGGTCCCAAAACGATTCTCATTTCATGGATTATTACTCGAGGTTTCGTGCACTATTACTCAGCATTTCGGGGACCCAGAGCGATTTCCACGATTGATGAACCCCGGGGTGCGTTTATGTGTCTGTCGTCAACACTCACAGTTTTGTCCAATTCTGACCCGTTTCGTGGACTATTATTCACCGTTTGGGGGTCCCGAAGCGATTTCCATAGTTGTTGAACCCCAAGGTGTGCTTACGTATCGGTCATCAACAATCACAGTTTTGGCCGATTCTGGCATGTTTCTTGGACTATTACTCTGTATTGGGGTCCCGGAGTAATTTCCACAATTGACGAACCACGGGGTGCGTTTACGTGTTGGTCTTCAACTCTCACAGTTTTGTCCAATTCTGACCCGTTTCGTGGACTATTACTCAACGTTTTGGGGTCCCGAAGCGATTTTCATAATTGTTGAACCCCAAGGTGTGCTTAC
>NW_025228282.1:70613-71145 GCF_018294505.1 Triticum aestivum | reverse complement strand
AGTTTTGTCCAATTCTGACCCGTTTCGTGGACTATTATTCACCGTTTGGGGGTCCCGAAGCGATTTCCATAGTTGTTGAACCCCAAGGTGTGCTTACGTATCGGTCATCAACAATCACAGTTTTGGCCGATTCTGGCATGTTTCTTGGACTATTACTCTATATTGGGGTCCCGGAGTAATTTCCACAATTGACGAACCACGGGGTGCGTTTACGTGTTGGTCTTCAACTCTCACAGTTTTGTCCAATTCTGACCCGTTTCGTGGACTATTACTCAACGTTTTGGGGTCCCGAAGTGATTTTCATAATTGTTGAACCCCAAGGTGTGCTTACGTGTTGGTCATCAACACTTGCAGTTTTGGCCGATTCTGGCCCGTTTCATGGACTATTACTCACCGTTTTGGGGTCCCAAACCGATTTCCATGATTGTCGAAATCCAAGGTGTGCTTACGTGTTGGTCATCAACACTCGCAGTTTTGGTCGATTCTGGCCCGTTTCATGGACTATTGCTCACGCTCACTGTTTTGGGGCCCC
>NW_025228282.1:69226-70553 GCF_018294505.1 Triticum aestivum | reverse complement strand
TTGGGGTCCCAAAGCGATTTCCATGGTTGTCGAAATCCAAGGTGTGCTTACGTGTTGGTCATCAACACTCGCAGTTTTGGTCGATTCTGGCCCGTTTCATGGACTATTGCTCACGCTCACTGTTTTGGGGCCCCAGAGTGATTTCCATGGTTGTCGAACCCCGGGTGCGTTTACGTGCCTATCGTCAACACTCGTGGTTTTGGCTGATTCTGGCCCGTTTCCTGGACTATTACTCACCGTTTTGGGGTCCCAGAGCAATTCTCGTTTCATGGACTATTACTCATGGTTTCGTGCATTATTACTCAGCGTTTTGGGGACTCAGAGCGATTTCCACGATTGATGAACCCCGGGGTGCGTTTATGTGTCCGTCATCAACACTCACATATTTGGCCGATTCTTGTCCGTTTCATGCACTATTACTCAGCGTTTTGGGGACCCAGAGCGATTTCCACGATAGATGAACCCCGGGATGCGTTTATGTGTTGGTCTTCAACTCTCACAGTTTTGTCCAATTCTGACCCGTTTCATGGACTATTACTCAACATTTTGGGGTCCCGAAGCGATTTTCATAGTTGTTGAATCCCAAGGTGTGCTTACGTGTTGGTCATCATCACTTGCAGTTTTGGCCGATTCTGGCCCATTTCATGGACTATTACTCACCGTTTTTGGGCCCCAAAACGATTTCCATGGTTGTCGAACTCCAAGGTGCGCTTATGTGTCGGTCATCAACAATCACAGTTCGGGCTGATTCTGGCCCGTTTCTTGGACTATTACTCTGTTTGGGGGTCCAAGAGTCATTTCCACGATTGACGAACCTCGGGGTGCGTTTATGTGTCGATCATCAACACTCACATATTTGGCCGATTCTTATCTGTTTAGTGGACTATTACTCGCCATTTTGGGGACCCAGAACAATTTCCACGATTGATGAACCCCGGGGTGCGTTTATGTGTCAGTTGTCAACACTCACAGTTTTGTCCAATTCTGACCTGTTTCGTGGACTATTACTCATCGTTTTCGGGTCCCGAAGCGATTTCCATAGTTGTTGAACCCCAAGGTGTGTTTACGTGTTGATCATCAACACTCGCAGTTTTGGTCGATTCTGGCCCGTTTCATGGACTATTGCTCACGCTCACTGTTTTGGGGCCCCAGAGTGATTTCCATGGTTGTCGAACCCCGGGTGCGTTTACGTGCCTATCGTCAACACTCTTGGTTTTGGCCGATTCTGGCCCGTTTCATGGACTATTACTCACCGTTTTGGGGTCCCAAAGCGATTTCCATGGTTGTCGAAATCCAAGGTGTGCTTACGTGTTGGTCATCAACACTC
>NW_025228282.1:62897-69216 GCF_018294505.1 Triticum aestivum | reverse complement strand
TCCAATTCTGACCCGTTTCGTGGACTATTACTCAACGTTTTGGGGTCCCGAAGCGATTTTCATAATTGTTGAACCCCAAGGTGTGCTTACGTGTTGGTCATCAACACTTGCAGTTTTGGCCGATTCTGGCCCGTTTCATGGACTATTACTCACCGTTTTGGGGTCCCAAAGCGATTTCCATGGTTGTCGAAATCCAAGGTGTGCTTACGTGTTGGTCATCAACACTCGCAGTTTTGGTCGATTCTGGCCCGTTTCATGGACTATTGCTCACGCTCACTGTTTTGGGGCCCCAGAGTGATTTCCATGGTTGTCGAACCCCGGGTGCGTTTACGTGCCTATCGTCAACACTCGTGGTTTTGGCTGATTCTGGCCCGTTTCCTGGACTATTACTCACCGTTTTGGGGTCCCAGAGCAATTCTCGTTTCATGGACTATTACTCATGGTTTCGTGCATTATTACTCAGCGTTTTGGGGACTCAGAGCGATTTCCACGATTGATGAACCCCGGGGTGCGTTTATGTGTCCGTCGTCAACACTCATATATTTGGCCGATTCTTGTCCGTTTCATGCACTATTACTCAGCGTTTTGGGGACCCGAAGCGATTTCCATAGTTGTTGAACCCCAAGGTGTGCTTACGTGTTGGTAATCAACACTCGCAGTTTTGGCCGATTCTGGCCAGTTTCATGCACTATTACTCACCGTTACGGGGTCCTGGAGTGATTTTCTTGGTTATCGAACTCCAAGGTGCGCTTGCATGTCGATCATGAACACTCGCGGTTTCGGCCGTTTTTGGCCCGTTTCATGGACTATTACTCGTCGTTTTGGGGTCCCAAAACGATTCTCGTTTCATGGATTATTACTCGCGGTTTCGTGCACTATTACTCAGCGTTTCGGGGACCCAGAGCGATTTCCACGATTGATGAACCCCGGGGTGCGTTTATGTGTCTGTCGTCAACACTCACAGTTTTGTCCAATTCTGACCCGTTTCGTGGACTATTATTCACCGTTTGGGGGTCCCGAAGCGATTTCCATAGTTGTTGAACCCCAAGGTGTGCTTACGTATCGGTCATCAACAATCACAGTTTTGGCCGATTCTGGCATGTTTCTTGGACTATTACTCTGTATTGGGGTCCCGGAGTAATTTCCACAATTGACGAACCACGGGGTGCGTTTACGTGTTGGTCTTCAACTCTCACAGTTTTGTCCAATTCTGACCCGTTTCGTGGACTATTACTCAACGTTTTGGGGTCCCGAAGCGATTTTCATAATTGTTGAACCCCAAGGTGTGCTTACGTGTTGGTCATCAACACTTGCAGTTTTGGCCGATTCTGGCCCGTTTCATGGACTATTACTCACCGTGTTGGGGTCCCAAAGCGATTTCCATGGTTGTCGAAATCCAAGGTGTGCTTACGTGTTGGTCATCAACACTCGCAGTTTTGGTCGATTCTGGCCCGTTTCATGGACTATTGCTCACGCTCACTGTTTTGGGGCCCCAGAGTGATTTCCATGGTTGTCGAACCCCGGGTGCGTTTACGTGCCTATCGTCAACACTCGTGGTTTTGGCTGATTCTGGCCCGTTTCCTGGACTATTACTCACCGTTTTGGGGTCCCAGAGCAATTCTCGTTTCATGGACTATTACTCATGGTTTCGTGCATTATTACTCAGCGTTTTGGGGACTCAGAGCGATTTCCACGATTGATGAACCCCGGGGTGCGTTTATGTGTCCGTCGTCAACACTCACATATTTGGCCGATTCTTGTCCGTTTCATGCACTATTACTCAGCGTTTTGGGGACCCGAAGCGATTTCCATAGTTGTTGAACCCCAAGGTGTGCTTACGTGTTGGTCATCAACACTCGCAGTTTTGGCCGATTCTGGCCAGTTTCATGCACTATTACTCACCGTTACGGGGTCCTGGAGTGATTTTCTTGGTTATCGAACTCCAAGGTGCGCTTGCATGTCGATCATGAACACTCGCGGTTTCGGCCGTTTTTGGCCCGTTTCATGGACTATTACTCGTCGTTTTGGGGTCCCAAAACGATTCTCGTTTCATGGATTATTACTCGCGGTTTCGTGCACTATTACTCAGCGTTTCGGGGACCCAGAGCGATTTCCACGATTGATGAACCCCGGGGTGCGTTTATGTGTCTGTCGTCAACACTCACAGTTTTGTCCAATTCTGACCCGTTTCGTGGACTATTATTCACCGTTTGGGGGTCCCGAAGCGATTTCCATAGTTGTTGAACCCCAAGGTGTGCTTACGTATCGGTCATCAACAATCACAGTTTTGGCCGATTCTGGCATGTTTCTTGGACTATTACTCTGTATTGGGGTCCCGGAGTAATTTCCACAATTGACGAACCACGGGGTGCGTTTACGTGTTGGTCTTCAACTCTCACAGTTTAGTCCAATTCTGACCCGTTTCGTGGACTATTACTCAACGTTTTGGGGTCCCGAAGCGATTTTCATAATTGTTGAACCCCAAGGTGTGCTTACGTGTTGGTCATCAACACTTGCAGTTTTGGCCGATTCTGGCCCGTTTCATGGACTATTACTCACCGTTTTGGGGTCCCAAAGCGATTTCCATGGTTGTCGAAATCCAAGGTGTGCTTACGTGTTGGTCATCAACACTCGCAGTTTTGGTCGATTCTGGCCCGTTTCATGGACTATTGCTCACGCTCACTGTTTTGGGGCCCCAGAGTGATTTCCATGGTTGTCGAACCCCGGGTGCGTTTACGTGCCTATCGTCAACACTCGTGGTTTTGGCTGATTCTGGCCCGTTTCCTGGACTATTACTCACCGTTTTGGGGTCCCAGAGCAATTCTCGTTTCATGGACTATTACTCACGGTTTCGTGCATTATTACTCAGCGTTTTGGGGACTCAGAGCGATTTCCACGATTGATGAACCCCGGGGTGCGTTTATGTGTCCGTCGTCAACACTCACATATTTGGCCGATTCTTGTCCGTTTCATGCACTATTACTCAGCGTTTTGGGGACCCAGAGCGATTTCCACGATAGATGAACCCCGGGATGCGTTTATGTGTTGGTCTTCAACTCTCACAGTTTTGTCCAATTCTGACCCGTTTCATGGACTATTACTCAACGTTTTGGGGTCCCGAAGCGATTTTCATAGTTGTTGAATCCCAAGGTGTGCTTACGTGTTGGTCATCATCACTTGCAGTTTTGGCCGATTCTGGCCCATTTCATGGACTATTACTCACCGTTTTTGGGCCCCAAAACGATTTCCATGGTTGTCGAACTCCAAGGTGCGCTTATGTGTCGGTCATCAACAATCACAGTTCGGGCTGATTCTGGCCCGTTTCTTGGACTATTACTCTGTTTGGGGGTCCAAGAGTCATTTCCACGATTGACGAACCTCGGGGTGCGTTTATGTGTCGATCATCAACACTCATATATTTGGCCGATTCTTATCTGTTTAGTGGACTATTACTCGCCATTTTGGGGACCCAGAACAATTTCCACGATTGATGAACCCCGGGGTGCGTTTATGTGTCAGTTGTCAACACTCACAGTTTTGTCCAATTCTGACCTGTTTCGTGGACTATTACTCATCGTTTTCGGGTCCCGAAGCGATTTCCATAGTTGTTGAACCCCAAGGTGTGTTTACGTGTTGATCATCAACACTCGCAGTTTTGGCCGATTCTGGCCCGCTTCATGCACTATTACTCACCATTTCGGTGTCCCGGAGTGATTTCCATGGTTATCGAACTCCAAGGTGCGCTTACGTGTCGATCATCAACACTTGCGGTTTCGGTCGTTTCTTGCGCGTTTCATGGATTATTCCTCACCGTTTTGGGGTCCCAAAGCGATTCTCGTTTCATGGACTATTACTCGCCGTTTCGTGCACTATTACTCGGTGTTTTGGGTACCCAGAGCGATTTCCACGATTGATGAACCCCGGGGTGCGTTTATGTGTCCATCGTCAACACTCACAATTTTGTGCAATTCTGACCCGTTTTGTGGACTATTATTCACCGTTTTGGGGTCGTGAAGCGATTTCCATAGTTGTTGAACCACAAGGTGTGCTTACGTGTCAGTCATCAACAATCACAGTTTTGGCCGATTCTGGCCCGTTTCTTGGACTATTACTCTGTTTTGGGGTCCCGGAGTCATTTCCATGATTGACGAACCCTAGGGTGCGTTTACATGTTGGTCATCAACACTCACATATTTGGCCGATTCTTGTCTGTTTCGTGGACTATTACTCAGCATTTTGGGGACCCAGAGCGATTTCCACGATTGATGAACCCCGAGATGCGTTTATGTGTCCTTCGTCAACTCTCACAGTTTGGTCCAATTCTGACCCGTTTCGTCGACTATTACTCAATGTTTTGGGGTCCCGAAGCAATTTTCATAGTTGTTGAACCCCAAGGTGTGCTTACGTGTTGGTCATCAACACTCGTAGTTTTGGTCGATTCTGGCCCGTTCCATGGACTATTGCTCACTGTTTTGGGGTCCCGGAGTGATTTCCATAGTTGTCGAACCCCGGGTGCGTTTATGTGCTTATCGTCAACACTCTTGGTTTTGGCCGATTCTGGCCCGTTTCATGGACTATTACTCACCGTTTTGGGGTCCCAAAGCGATTCTCGTTTCATGGACTATTACTCACGGTTTCATGCATTATTACTCAGCGTTTTGGGGACCCAGAGCGTTTTCCACGATTGATGAACCCCGGGGTGCGTTTATGTGTCCGTCGTCAACACTTAGAACTTTGGCAAAATCTGACCCGTTTCGTGGACTATTAGTCATGGTTTTCGGGTCCCGAAGCGATTTCCATAGTTGTTGAACCCCAAGGTGTGCTTACGTGTTGGTCATCAACACTCGCAGTTTTGGCCGATTCTGGCCCGTTTCATGCACTATTACTCATCATTTCGGGGTCCCGAAGTGATTTCCATGGTTATCGAACTCCAAGGTGCGCTTATGTGTTGATCATCAACACTCACGGTTTCGTCCGTTTCTGGCCCGTTTCATGGACTATTACTCATCGTTTTGGGGTCCCAAAGTGATTCTCCTTTCATGGATTATTACTCGCGGTTTCGTGCACTATTGTTTTGGGGACCCAAAGCGATTTCCACGATTGATGAACCCCAGGGTGCGTTTATGTGTCCGTCGTCAACACTCACAGTTTTGTCCAATTCTGACCCGTTTCGTGGACTATTATTCACCGTTTTGGGGTCCCGAAGCGATTTCCATAGTTGTTGAACCCCAAGGTGTGCTTACGTGTCGGTCATCAACAATCATAGTTTTGGCCGATTCTGGCCCGTTTCTTGGACTATTACTCTGTATTGGGGTCCCGGAGTCATTTCCACGATTGACGAACCCCGGGGTGCGTTTACGTGTTGGTCTTCAACTCTCATAGTTTTGTCCAATTCTGACCCGTTTCGTGGACTATTACTCAACGTTTTGGGGTCCCGAAGCGATTTTCATAGTTGTTGAAACCCCAAGGTGTGCTTACGTGTTGGTCATCAACACTTGAAGTTTTGGCCGATTCTGGCCCGTTTCATGGACTATTACTCACCGTTTTGGGTCCCAAAGCGATTTCCATGGTTGTCGAACTCCAAGGTGCGCTTATGTGTCGGTCATCAACAATCACAGTTCGGGCTGATTCTGGCCCGTTTCTTGGACTATTACTCTGTTTTGGGGTCCCGGAGTCATTTCCACGATTGACGAACCTCGGGGTGCGTTTACGTGTCGATCATCAACATTCACATATTTGGCCGATTCTTGTCTGTTTCGTGGACTATTACTCGCCGTTTTGGGGAGCCAGAGCGATTTCCACGATTGATGAACCCCGGGGTGTGTTTATGTGTCAGTTGTCAACACTCACGGTTTTGTCCAATTCTGACCCGTTTCGTGGACTATTATTCACCGTTTTGGGGTCCCAAAGCGATTTCCATAGTTGTTGAACCCCAAGGTGTGCTTATGTATCGGTCATCAACAATCACAGTTTTGGCCGATTCTGGCATGTTTCTTGGACTATTACTCTGTATTGGGGTCTCGGAGTAATTTCCACAATTGACGAACCACGGGGTGCGTTTACGTGTTGGTCTTCAACTCTCACAGTTTTGTCCAATTCTGACCCGTTTCGTGGACTATTACTCAACGTTTTGGGGTCCCGAAGCGATTTTCATAATTGTTGAACCCCAAGGTGTGCTTACGTGTTGGTCATCAACACTTGCAGTTTTGGCCGATTCTGGCCCGTTTCATGGACTATTACTCACCGTTTTGGGGTCCCAAAGCGATTTCCATGGTTGTCGAAATCCAAGGTGTGCTTACGTGTTGGTCATCAACACTCG
>NW_025228282.1:62388-62887 GCF_018294505.1 Triticum aestivum | reverse complement strand
TGCGTTTATGTGTCCGTCGTCAACACTCACATATTTGGCCGATTCTTGTCCGTTTCATGCACTATTACTCAGCGTTTTGGGGACCCAGAGCGATTTCCACGATAGATGAACCCCGGGATGCGTTTATGTGTTGGTCTTCAACTCTCACAGTTTTGTCCAATTCTGACCCGTTTCATGGACTATTACTCAACGTTTTGGGGTCCCGAAGCGATTTTCATAGTTGTTGAATCCCAAGGTGTGCTTACGTGTTGGTCATCATCACTTGCAGTTTTGGCCGATTCTGGCCCATTTCATGGACTATTACTCACCGTTTTTGGGCCCCAAAACGATTTCCATGGTTGTCGAACTCCAAGGTGCGCTTATGTGTCGGTCATCAACAATCACAGTTCGGGCTGATTCTGGCCCGTTTCTTGGACTATTACTCTGTTTGGGGGTCCAAGAGTCATTTCCACGATTGACGAACCTCGGGGTGCGTTTATGTGTCGATCATCAACACTCA
>NW_025228282.1:59431-62378 GCF_018294505.1 Triticum aestivum | reverse complement strand
CGGAGTAATTTCCACAATTGACGAACCACGGGGTGCGTTTACGTGTTGGTCTTCAACTCTCACAGTTTTGTCCAATTCTGACCCGTTTCGTGGACTATTACTCAACGTTTTGGGGTCCCGAAGCGATTTTCATAATTGTTGAACCCCAAGGTGTGCTTACGTGTTGGTCATCAACACTTGCAGTTTTGGCCGATTCTGGCCCGTTTCATGGACTATTACTCACCGTTTTGGGGTCCCAAAGCGATTTCCATGGTTGTCGAAATCCAAGGTGTGCTTACGTGTTGGTCATCAACACTCGAAGTTTTGGTCGATTCTGGCCCGTTTCATGGACTATTGCTCACGCTCACTGTTTTGGGGTCCCGGAGTGATTTCCATGGTTGTCGAACCCCGGGTGCGATTACGTGCCTATCGTCAACACTCGTGGTTTTGGCTGATTCTGGCCCGTTTCCTGGACTATTACTCACCGTTTTGGGGTCCCAGAGCAATTCTCGTTTCATGGACTATTACTCACGGTTTCGTGCATTATTACTCAGCGTTTTGGGGACCCAGAGCGATTTCCACGATAGATGAACCCCGGGATGCGTTTTTGTGTTGGTCTTCAACTCTCACAGTTTTGTCCAATTCTGACCTGTTTCATGAACTATTACTCAACGTTTTGGGGTCCCGAAGCGATTTTCATAGTTGTTGAATCCCAAGGTGTGCTTACGTGTTGGTCATCATCACTTGCAGTTTTGGCCGATTCTGGCCCATTTCATGGACTATTACTCACCGTTTTTGGGCCCCAAAGCGATTTTATTGGTTGTCGAACTCCAAGGTGCGCTTATGTGTCGGTCATCAAAAATCACAGTTCGGGCTGATTCTGGCCCGTTTCTTGGACTATTACTCTGTTTCGGGGTCCGAGAGTCATTTCCACGATTGACGAACCTCGGGGTGCGTTTACGTGTCGATCATCAACACTCACATATTTGGCCGATTCTTGTCTGTTTAGTGGACTATTACTCGCCGTTTTGGGGACCCAGAGCAATTTCCACGATTGATGAACCCCGGGGTGCGTTTATGTGTCAGTTGTCAACACTCACAGTTTTGTCCAATTCTGACCTGTTTCGTGGACTATTACTCATCGTTTTCGGGTCCCGAAGTGTTTTCCATAGTTGTTGAACCCCAAGGTGTGTTTACGTGTTGATCATCAACACTCGCAGTTTTGGCCGATTCTGGCCCGCTTCATGCACTATTACTCACCATTTCGGTGTCCCGGAGTGATTTCCATGGTTATCGAACTCCAAGGTGCGCTTACGTGTCGATCATCAACACTTGCAGTTTCGGCCGTTTCTTGCGCGTTTCATGGACTATTACTCACCGTTTTGGGGTCCCAAAGCGATTCTCGTTTCATGGACTATTACTCGCAGTTTCGTGCACTATTACTCAGTGTTTTGGGTACCCAGAGCGATTTCCACGATTGATGAACCCCGGGGTGCGTTTATGTGTCCATCGTCAACACTCACAATTTTGTCCAATTCTGACCCGTTTTGTGGACTATTATTCACCGTTTTGGGGTCGCGAAGCGATTTCCATAGTTGTTGAACCACAAGGTGTGCTTACGTGTCAGTCATCAACAATCACAGTTTTGGCCGATTCTGGCCCGTTTCTTGGACTATTACTCTGTTTTGGGGTCCCGGAGTCATTTCCATGATTGACGAACCCTGGGGTGCGTTTACATGTTGGTCATCAACACTCACATATTTGGCCGATTCTTGTCCGTTTCGTGCACTATTACTCAGCATTTTGGGGACCCAGAGCGATTTCCACGATTGATGAACCCCGGGATGCGTTTATGTGTCCGTCGTCAACTCTCACAGTTTTGTCCAATTCTGACCCATTTCGTCGACTATTACTCAACGTTTTGGGGTCCCGAAGTGATTTTCATAGTTGTTGAACCCCAAGGTGTGCTTACGTTTTGGTCATCAACACTCGCAGTTTTGGCCGATTCTGGCCCGTTTCATGGACTATTACTAACCGTCTTGGGGTCCCAAAGTGATTTCCATGGTTGTCGAACTCCAAGGTGTGCTTACGTGTTGGTCATCAACACTTGCAGTTTTGGCCGATTCTGGCCCGTTTCATGGACTATTACTCACCGTTTTGGGTCCCAAAGCGATTTCCATGGTTGTCGAACTCCAAGGTGCGCTTAGGTGTCGGTCATCAACAATCACAGTTCGGGCTGATTCTGGCCCGTTTCTTGGACTATTACTCTGTTTTGAGGTCCCGGAGTCATTTCCACGATTGACGAACCTCGGGGTGCGTTTACGTGTCGATCATCAACATTCACATATTTGGCCGATTCTTGTCTGTTTCGTGGACTATTACTCGCCGTTTTGGGGAGCCAGAGCGATTTCCACGATTGATGAACCTCGGGGTGCGTTTATGTGTCAGTTGTCAACCCTCACGGTTATGTCTAATTCTGACCCGTTTCGTGGACTATTATTCACCGTTTTGGGGTCCCGAAGCGATTTCCATAGTTGTTGAACCCCAAGGTGTGCTTACGTATCGGTCATCAACAATCACAGTTTTGGCCGATTCTGGCATATTTCCTGGACTATTACTCTGTATTGGGGTCTCGGAGTAATTTCCACAATTGACGAACCACGGGGTGCGTTTACGTGTTGGTCTTCAACTCTCACAGTTTTGTTCAATTCTGACCCGTTTCATGGACTATTACTCAACGTTTTGGGGTCCCGAAGCGATTTTCATAATTGTTGAACCCCAAGGTGTGCTTACGTGTTGGTCATCAACACTTGCAGTTTTGGCCGATTCTGGCCCGTTTCATGGACTATTACTCACCGTTTTGGGGTCCCAAAGCGATTTCCATGGTTGTCGAAATCCAAGGTGTGCTTACGTGTTGGTCATCAACACTCGCAGTTTTGGTCGATTCTGGCCCGTTTCATGGACTATT
>NW_025228282.1:58983-59421 GCF_018294505.1 Triticum aestivum | reverse complement strand
TTTATGTGTCCATCGTCAACACTCACAATTTTGTCCAATTCTGACCCGTTTTGTGGACTATTATTCACCGTTTTGGGGTCGCGAAGCGATTTCCATAGTTGTTGAACCACAAGGTGTGCTTACGTGTCAGTCATCAACAATCACAGTTTTGGCCGATTCTGGCCCGTTTCTTGGACTATTACTCTGTTTTGGGGTCCCGGAGTCATTTCCATGATTGACGAACCCTGGGGTGCGTTTACATGTTGGTCATCAACACTCACATATTTGGCCGATTCTTGTCCGTTTCGTGCACTATTACTCAGCATTTTGGGGACCCAGAGCGATTTCCACGATTGATGAACCCCGGGATGCGTTTATGTGTCCGTCGTCAACTCTCACAGTTTTGTCCAATTCTGACCCATTTCGTCGACTATTACTCAACGTTTTGGGGTCCCGAAG
>NW_025228282.1:56263-58973 GCF_018294505.1 Triticum aestivum | reverse complement strand
ATGGACTATTACTCACCGTTTTGGGGTCCCAAAGCGATTTCCATGGTTGTCGAAATCCAAGGTGTGCTTACGTGTTGGTCATCAACACTCGCAGTTTTGGTCGATTCTGGCCCGTTTCATGGACTATTGCTCACGCTCACTGTTTTGGGGTCCCGGAGTGATTTCCATGGTTGTCGAACCCCGGGTGCGTTTACGTGCCTATCGTCAACACTCGTGGTTTTGGCTGATTCTGGCCCGTTTCCTGGACTATTACTCACCGTTTTGGGGTCCCAGAGCAATTCTCGTTTCATGGACTATTACTCACGGTTTCGTGCATTATTACTCAGCGTTTTGGGGACTCAGAGCGATTTCCACGATTGATGAACTCCGGGGTGCGTTTATGTGTCCGTCATCAACACTCACATATTTGGCCGGTTCTTGTCCGTTTCATGCACTATTACTCAGCGTTTTGGGGACCCAGAGCGATTTCCACGATAGATGAACCCCGGGATGCGTTTTTGTGTTGGTCTTCAACTCTCACAGTTTTGTCCAATTCTGACCCGTTTCATGAACTATTACTCAACGTTTTGGGGTCCCGAAGCGATTTTCATAGTTGTTGAATCCCAAGGTGTGCTTACGTGTTGGTCATCATCACTTGCAGTTTTGGCCGATTCTGGCCCATTTCATGGACTATTACTCACCGTTTTTGGGCCCCAATGCGATTTTCATGGTTGTCGAACTCCAAGGTGCGCTTATGTGTCGGTCATCAACAATCACAGTTCGGGCTGATTCTGGCCCGTTTCTTGGACTATTACTCTGTTTTCGGGCCCGAGAGTCATTTCCACGATTGACGAACCTCGGGGTGTGTTTACGTGTTGATCATCAACACTCACATATTTGGCCGATTCTTGTCCGTTTTGTGGACTATTACTCGCCGTTTTGGGGACCCAGAGCGATTTCCACGATTGATGAACCCCGGGGTGCGTTTATGTGTCAGTTGTCAACACTCACAGTTTTGTCCAATTCTGACCTATTTCGTGGACTATTACTCATCGTTTTCGGGTCCCGAAGTGTTTTCCATAGTTGTTGAACCCCAAGGTGTGTTTACGTGTTGATCATCAACACTCGCAGTTTTGGCCGATTCTGGCCCGCTTCATGCACTATTACTCACCATTTCGGTGTCCCGGAGTGATTTCCATGGTTATCGAACTCCAAGGTGCGCTTACGTGTCGATCATCAACACTTGCGGTTTCGGCCGTTTCTTGCGCGTTTCATGGACTATTACTCACCGTTTTGGGGTCCCAAAGCGATTCTCGTTTCATGGACTATTACTCGAGGTTTCGTGCACTATTATTCAGTGTTTTGGGTACCCAGAGCGATTTCCACGATTGATGAACCCCGAGGTGCATTTATGTGTCCATCGTCAACACTCACAATTTTGTCCAATTCTGACCCGTTTTGTGGACTATTATTCACCGTTTTGGGGTCGCGAAGCGATTTCCATAGTTGTTGAACCACAAGGTGTGCTTACGTGTCAGTCATCAACAATCACAGTTTTGGCCGATTCTGGCCCGTTTCTTGGACTATTACTCTGTTTTGGGGTCCCGGAGTCATTTCCATGATTGACGAACCCTGGGGTGCGTTTACATGTTGGTCATCAACACTCACATATTTGGCCGATTCTTGTCCGTTTCGTGCACTATTACTCAGCATTTTGGGGACCCAGAGCGATTTCCACGATTGATGAACCCCGGGATGCGTTTATGTGTCCGTCGTCAACTCTCACAGTTTTGTCCAATTCTGACCCATTTCGTCGACTATTACTCAACGTTTTGGGGTCCCGAAGCGATTTTCATAGTCTTGAACCCCAAGGTGTGCTTACGTTTTGGTCATCAACACTCGTAGTTTTGGTCGATTCTGGCCCGTTGCATGGACTATTGCTCACTGTTTTTTGGTCCCGGAGTGATTTCCATAGTTGTCGAACCCCAGGTGCGTTTATGTGCCTACCGTCAACACTCTTGGTTTTGGCCGATTCTGGCCCGTTTCATGGACTATTACTCACCGTTTTGGGGTCCCAAAGTGATTCTCGTTTCATGGACTATTACTCACGGTTTCATGCATTATTACTCAGCGTTTTGGGGACCCAGAGCGATTTCCACGATTGATGAACCCCGGGGTGCGTTTATGTGTCCGTCGTCAACACTCACAACTTTGGCCAAATCTGACCCGTTTCGTGGACTATTACTCATCGTTTTCGGGTCCCGAAGCGATTTCCATAGATGTTGAACCCCAAGGTGTGCTTACGTGTTGGTCATCAACACTCACAGTTTTGGCTGATTCTGGCCCGCTTCGTGCACTATTACTCGTCGTTTCGGGGTCCCGAAGTGATTTCCATGGTTATCGAACTCCAAGGTGCGCTTATGTGTTGATCATCAACACTCACGGTTTCGGCCGTTTCTGGCCCGTTTCATGGACTATTACTCATTGTTTTGGGGTCCCAAAGTGATTCTCCTTTCATGGATTATTACTCGCGGTTTCGTCCACTATTGTTTTGGGGACCCAAAGCGATTTCCACGATTGATGAACCCCGGGGTGCGTTTATGTATCCGTCGTCAACACTCACAGTTTTTTCCAATTCTGACCCGTTTCGTGGACTATTATTCACCGTTTTGGGGTCCCGAAGCGATTTCCATAGTTGTTGAACCCCAAGGTGTGCTTACGTGTCGGTCAT
>NW_025228282.1:52550-55837 GCF_018294505.1 Triticum aestivum | reverse complement strand
CCCAAAGCGATTTCCATGGTTGTCGAACTCCAAGGTGCGCTTATGTGTCGGTCATCAACAATCACAGTTCGGGCTGATTCTGGCCCGTTTCTTGGACTATTACTCTGTTTTGGGGTCCCGGAGTCATTTCCACGATTGACGAACCTCGGGGTGCGTTTACGTGTCGATCATCAACACTCACATATTTGGCCGATTCTTGTCCGTTTCGTGGACTATTACTCGCCGTTTTGGGGAGCCAGAGCGATTTCCACGAGTGATGAACCCCGGGGTGCGTTTATGTGTCAGTTGTCAACACTCACAGTTTTGTCCAATTCTGACCCGTTTCGTGGACTATTACTCATCGTTTTCGGGTCCCGAAGCAATTTCCATAGTTGTTGTACCCCAAGGTGTGTTTACGTGTCGATCATCAACACTCGCGGTTTCGGCCGTTTCTTGCGCGTTTCATGGACAATTACTCACCATTTTGGGGTCCCAAAGCGATTCTCGTTTCATGGACTATTACTGGCGGTTGCGTGCACTATTACTCAGCGTTTTGGGGACCCAGAGCGATTTCCACGATTGATGAACCCTGGGGTGCGTTTATGTGTCCGTCGTCAACACTCACAGTTTTGTCCAATTCTGACCCGTTTTTTGTGGACTATTATTCACCGTTTTGGGGTCGCGAAGCGATTTCCATAGTTGTTGAACCACAAGGCGTGCTTACGTGTTAGTCATCAACAATCACAGTTTTGGCCGATTCTGGCCCGTTTCTTGGACTATTACTCTGTTTGGGGTCCCGGAGTCATTTCCATGATTGACAAACCCCGGGGTGCGTTTACATGTTGGTCATCAACACTCACATATTTGGCCGATCTTATCCGTTTCATGCACTATTACTCAGCGTTTTGGGGACCCAGAGCAATTTCCATTATTGATGAACCTCGGGATGCATTTATGTGTCCGTCGACAACTCTCACATTTTGTCCAATTCTGACCCGTTTCATGGACTATTACTCAACGTTTTGGGGTTCCGAAGCAATTTTCATAGTTGTTGAACCCCAAGGTGTGCTTACGTGTTGGTCATCAACACTCGCAGTTTTGGCCGATTCTGGCCCGTTTCATGGACTATTACTCACCATCTTGGGGTCCCAAAGTGATTTCCATGGTTGTCAAACTCCAAGGTGTGCTTATGTGTTGGTCATCAAAACTCGCAGTTTTGGTCGATTCTGGCCCGTTTCATGGACTATTGCTCACCGTTTTGGGGTCCCGGAGTGATTTCCATAGTTGTCGAACCCCGGGTGCGTTTACGTGCCTATCGTCAACACTCTTGGTTTTGGCCGATTCTGGCCCATTTCATGGACTATTACTCACCGTTTTGGGGTCCCAAAGCGATTCTCATTTCATGGACTATTACTCACGGTTTCATGCATTATTACTCAGCGTTTTGGGGACCCAGAGCGATTTCCACGATTGATGAACCCCGGGGTGCGTTTATGTGTCCGTCGTCAACACTCACAACTTTGGCCAAATCTGACCCGTTTCATGGACTATTACTCATCGTTTTCGGGTCCCGAAGCGATTCTGGCCCGTTTCATGCACTATTACTCATCGTTTCGGGGTCCCGGATTGATTTCCACGGTTATCGAACTCCAAGGTGCACTTATGTGTTGATCATCAACACTCACGGTTTCGGCCATTTCTGGCCCGTTTCATGGACTATTACTCATCGTTTTGGGGTCCCAAAGCGATTCTCCTTTCATGGATTATTACTCGCGGTTTCGTGCACTATTGTTTTCGGGACCCAAAGCGATTTCCACGATTGATGAACCCCACGGTGCGTTTATGTGTCCGTCGTCAACACTCACGGATTTGTCCAATTTTGACCTGTTTCGTGGACTATTATTCACCATTTTGGGGTCCCGAAGTGATTTCCATAGTTGTTAAACCCCAAGGTGTGCTTACGTGTCGGTCATCAACATTCACAATTTTTGCCGATTCTGGCCCGTTTCTTGGACTATTACTCTGTACTGGGGTCCCGGAGTCATTTCCATGATTGACGAACCCCGGGGTGCGTTTACGTGTTGGTCTTCAACTCTCACAGTTTTGTCCAATTCTGACCCGTTTCGTGGACAATTACTCAACGTTTTGGGGTCCCGAAGCGATTTTCATAGTTGTTGAAACCCCAAGGTGTGCTTACGTGTTGGTCATCAACACTTGCAGTTTTGGCCGATTCTAGCCCGTTTCATGGACTATTACTCACCGTTTTGGGTCAGAAAGCGATTTCCATGGTTGTCGAACTCCAAGGTGCGCTTATGTGTCGGTCATCAACAATCACAGTTCGGGCTGATTCTGGCCCGTTTCTTGGACTATTACTCTATTTTGGGGTCCCGGAGTCATTTCCACGATTGACGATCCTCGGGGTGCGTTTACGTGTCCATCATCAACACTCACATATTTGGCCGATTCTTGTCCGTTTCGTGGACTATTACTCGCCGTTTTGGGGAGCCAGAGCGATTTCCACGATTGATGAACCCCGGGGTGCATTTATGTGTCAGTTGTCAACACTCACAGTTTTGTCCAATTCTGACCCGTTTCGTGGACTATTACTCATCGTTTTCGGGTCCCGAAGCGATTTCCATAGTTGTTGAACCCCAGGTGTGTTTACGTGTTGATCATCAACACTCGCAGTTTTGGCCGATTCTTGCCCGCTTCATGCACTATTACTCACCATTTCGGGGTCCCGGAGTGATTTCCATGGTTATCGAACTCCAAGGTGCGCTTACGTGTTGATCATCAACACTCGCGGTTTTGGCCGTTTCTTGCCCGTTTCATGGACTATTACTCACCGTTTTGGGGTCCCAAAGCGATTTTCGTTTCATGGACTATTACTCGCGGTTTCGTGCACTATTACTCAGCGTTTTGGGGACCCAGAGCGATTTCCACGATTGATGAACCCTGGGGTGCGTTTATGTGTCCGTCGTCAACACTCACAGTTTTGTCCAATTCTGACCCGTTTTGTGGACTATTATTCACCGTTTTGGGGCCGCGAAGCGATTTCCATAGTTGTTGAACCACAAGGCGTGCTTACGTGTCAGTCATCAACAATCACAGTTTTGGCCGATTCTGGCCCGTTTCTTGGACTATTACTCTGTTTTGGGGTCCCGGAGTCATTTCCATGATTGACGAACCCCGGGGTGCGTTTACATGTTGGTCATCAACACTAACATATTTGGCCGATTCTTGTCCGTTTCATGCACTATTACTCAGCGTTTTGGGGACCGAGAGCGATTTCCATGATTGATGAACCC
>NW_025228282.1:51888-52485 GCF_018294505.1 Triticum aestivum | reverse complement strand
GGTGCGTTTACATGTTGGTCATCAACACTCACATATTTGGTCGATTCTTGTCCGTTTCGTGCACTATTACTCAGCGTTTTGGGGACCGAGAGCGATTTCCATGATTGATGAACCCCGGGATGCGTTTATGTGTCCGTCGTCAACTCTCACATTTTGTCCAATTCTGACCCGTTTCATGGACTATTACTCACCATCTTGGGGTCCCAAAGTGATTTCCATCGTTGTCGAACTCCAAGGTGTGCTTACGTGTTGGTCATCAACACTCGGAGTTTTGGTCGATTCTGGCCCGTTTCATGGACTATTGCTCACTGTTTTGGGGTCCCGGAGTGATTTCCATAGTTGTCGAACCCTGGGTGCGTTTATGTGCCTATCGTCAACACTCTTGGTTTTGGCCGATTCTGGCCCATTTCATGGACTATTACTCACCGTTTTGGGGTCCCAAAGCGATTTTCGTTTCATGGACTATTACTCGCGGTTTCGTGCACTATTACTCAGCGTTTTGGGGACCCAGAGCGATTTCCACGATTGATGAACCCTGGGGTGCGTTTATGTGTCCGTCGTCAACACTCACAGTTTTGTCCAATTCTGACCCGTTTT
>NW_025228282.1:51358-51835 GCF_018294505.1 Triticum aestivum | reverse complement strand
CCGATTCTGGCCCGTTTCTTGGACTATTACTCTGTTTTGGGGTCCCGGAGTCATTTCCATGATTGACGAACCCCGGGGTGCGTTTACATGTTGGTCATCAACACTAACATATTTGGCCGATTCTTGTCCGTTTCATGCACTATTACTCAGCGTTTTGGGGACCGAGAGCGATTTCCATGATTGATGAACCCCGGGATGCGTTTATGTGTCCGTCGTCAACTCTCACATTTTGTCCAATTCTGACCCGTTTCATGGACTATTACTCACCATCTTGGGGTCCCAAAGTGATTTTCATGGTTGTCGAACTCCAAGGTGTGCTTACGTGTTGGTCATCAACACTCGGAGTTTTGGTCGATTCTGGCCCGTTTCATGGACTATGACTCTGTTTTGGGGTCCCGGAGTCATTTCCATAGTTATCGAACCCTGGGTGCGTTTACGTGCCTATCGTCAACACTCTTGGTTTTGGCCGATTCTGGC
>NW_025228282.1:50410-51348 GCF_018294505.1 Triticum aestivum | reverse complement strand
GTTGTCGAACTCCAAGGTGTGCTTACGTGTTGGTCATCAACACTCGGAGTTTTGGTCGATTCTGGCCCGTTTCATGGACTATTGCTCACTGTTTTGGGGTCCCGGAGTGATTTCCATAGTTGTCGAACCCTGGATGCATTTACGTGCCTATCGTCAACACTCTTGATTTTGGCCGATTCTGGCCCGTTTCATGGACTATTACTCACCGTTTTGGGGTCCCAAAGCGATTCTCGTTTCATGGACTATTACTCACGGTTTCATGCATTATTACTCAGTGTTTTGGGGACCCAGAGCGATTTCCACGATTGATGAACCCCGGGGTGCGTTTATGTGTCCGTCGTCAACACTCACAACTTTGGCCAAATCTGACCCGTTTCGTGGACTATTACTCATCGTTTTCGTGTCCCAAAGCGATTTCCATAGTTGTTGAACCCCAAGGTGTGCTTACGTGTTGGTCATCAACACTCGCAGTTTTGGCCGATTCTTGCCCGCTTCATGCACTATTACTCATCGTTTAGGGGTCCCGGAGTGATTTCCATGGTTATCAAACTCCAAGGTGCGCTTATGTGTTGATCATAAACACTCGCGGTTTCGGCCGTTTCTGGCCCGTTTCATGGACTATTACTCATCGTTTTTGGGTCCCAAAGCGATTCTCGTTTCATGGATTATTACTCGCGGTTTCGTGCACTATTGTTTTGGGGACCCAGAGCGATTTCCACGATTGATGAACCCCGGGGTGCGGTTATGTGTCCGTCGTCAACACTCACAGTTTTGTCCAATTCTGACCTGTTTCGAGGACTATTATTCACCGTTTTGGGGTCCCGAAGCGATTTCCATAATTGTTGAACCCCAAGGTTTGCTTACGTGTCGGTCATCAACAATCACAGTTTTGGCCGATTCTAGCCCGTTTCTTGGACTTTTACTCTGTATTGGGGTCC
>NW_025228282.1:34972-50400 GCF_018294505.1 Triticum aestivum | reverse complement strand
GATTTTCATGGTTGTCGAACTCCAAGGTGTGCTTACGTGTTGGTCATCAACACTCGGAGTTTTGGTCGATTCTGGCCCGTTTCATGGACTATGACTCTGTTTTGGGGTCCCGGAGTCATTTCCATAGTTATCGAACCCTGGGTGCGTTTACGTGCCTATCGTCAACACTCTTGGTTTTGGCCGATTCTGGCCCATTTCATGGACTATTACTCACCGTTTTGGGGTCCCAAAGCGATTCTCGTTTCATGGAC
Source organism: Triticum aestivum (assembly GCF_018294505.1). Classification (NCBI taxonomy): domain Eukaryota; kingdom Viridiplantae; phylum Streptophyta; class Magnoliopsida; order Poales; family Poaceae; genus Triticum; species Triticum aestivum. Next base: position 50,149 of record NW_025228282.1, on the reverse strand, counting down.
TATTACTCACGGTTTCATGCATTATTACTCAGCGTTTTGGGGACCCAGAGCGATTTCCACGATTGATGAACCCCGGGGTGCGTTTATGTGTCCGTCGTCAACACTCACAACTTTGGCCAAATCTGACCCGTTTCGTGGACTATTACTCATCGTTTTCGTGTCCCAAAGCGATTTCCATAGTTGTTGAACCCCAAGGTGTGCTTACGTGTTGGTCATCAACACTCGCAGTTTTGGCCGATTCTGGCCCATTTCATGCACTATTACTCATCGTTTAGGGGTCCCGGAGTGATTTCCATGGTTATCAAACTCCAAGGTGCGCTTATGTGTTGATCATAAACACTCGCGGTTTCGGCCGTTTCTGGCCCGTTTCATGGACTATTACTCATCGTTTTTGGGTCCCAAAGCGATTCTTGTTTCATGGATTATTACTCGCGGTTTCGTGCACTATTGTTTTGGGGACCCAGAGCGATTTCCACGATTGATGAACCCCGGGGTGCGGTTATGTGTCCGTCGTCAACACTCACAGTTTTGTCCAATTCTGACCTGTTTCAAGGACTATTATTCACCATTTTGGGGTCCCGAAGCGATTTCCATAGTTGTTGAAACCCAAGGTTTGCTTACGTGTCGGTCACCAACAATCACAGTTTTGGCCGATTCTAGCCCGTTTCTTGGACTTTTACTCTGTATTGGGGTCCCGAAGTCATTTCTATGATTGACGAACCCCGGGGTGCGTTTACATGTTAGTCATCAACACTCACATATTTGGCCGATTCTTGTCCGTTTCGTGCACTATTACTCAGCATTTTGGGGACCGAGAGCGATTTCCATGATTGATGAACCCCGGGATGCGTTTATGTGTCTGTCGTCAACTCTCACATTTTGTCCAATTCTGACCCGTTTCATGGACTATTACTCACCATCTTGGGGTCCCAAAGTGATTTCCATTGTTGTCGAACTCCAAGGTGTGCTTACGTGTTGGTCATCAACACTCGGAGTTTTGGTCGATTCTGGCCCGTTTCATGGACTATTGCTCACTGTTTTGGGGTCCCGGAGTGATTTCCATAGTTGTCGAACCCTGGATGCATTTACGTGCCTATCGTCAACACTCTTGATTTTGGCCGATTCTGGCCCGTTTCATGGACTATTACTCACCGTTTTGGGGTCCCAAAGCGATTCTCGTTTCATGGACTATTACTCACGGTTTCATGCATTATTACTCAGTGTTTTGGGGACCCAGAGCGATTTCCACGATTGATGAACCCCGGGGTGCGTTTATGTGTCCGTCGTCAACACTCACAACTTTGGCCAAATCTGACCCGTTTCGTGGACTATTACTCATCGTTTTCGTGTCCCAAAGCGATTTCCATAGTTGTTGAACCCCAAGGTGTGCTTACGTGTTGGTCATCAACACTCGCAGTTTTGGCCGATTCTGGCCCGTTTCATGCACTATTACTCATCGTTTAGGGGTCCCGGAGTGATTTCCATGGTTATCAAACTCCAAGGTGCGCTTATGTGTTGATCATAAACACTCGCGGTTTCGGCCGTTTCTGGCCCGTTTCATGGACTATTACTCATCGTTTTTGGGTCCCAAAGCGATTCTCGTTTCATGGATTATTACTCGCGGTTTCGTGCACTATTGTTTTGGGGACCCAGAGCGATTTCCACGATTGATGAACCCCGGGGTGCGGTTATGTGTCCGTCGTCAACACTCACAGTTTTGTCCAATTCTGACCTGTTTCGAGGACTATTATTCACCGTTTTGGGGTCCCGAAGCGATTTCCATAATTGTTGAACCCCAAGGTTTGCTTACGTGTCGGTCATCAACAATCACAGTTTTGGCCGATTCTAGCCCGTTTCTTGGACTTTTACTCTGTATTGGGGTCCTGGAGTCATTTCCATGATTTACGAACCCCGTGGTGCGTTTACATGTTGGTCATCAACACTCACATATTTGGTCGATTCTTGTCCGTTTCGTGCACTATTACTCAGCGTTTTGGGGACCGAGAGCGATTTCCATGATTGATGAACCCCGGGATGCGTTTATGTGTCCGTCGTCAACTCTCACATTTTGTCCAATTCTGACCCGTTTCATGGACTATTACTCACCATCTTGGGGTCCCAAAGTGATTTCCATCGTTGTCGAACTCCAAGGTGTGCTTACGTGTTGGTCATCAACACTCGGAGTTTTGGTCGATTCTGGCCCGTTTCATGGACTATTGCTCACTGTTTTGGGGTCCCGGAGTGATTTCCATAGTTGTCGAACCCTGGGTGCGTTTATGTGCCTATCGTCAACACTCTTGGTTTTGGCCGATTCTGGCCCATTTCATGGACTATTACTCACCGTTTTGGGGTCCCAAAGCGATTCTCGTTTCATGGACTATTACTCACAGTTTCATGCATTATTACTCAGCGTTTTGGGGACCCAGAGCGATTTCCACGATTGATGAACCCCGGGGTGCGTTTATGTGTCCGTCGTCAACACTCACAACTTTGGCCAAATCTGACCCGTTTCGTGGACTATTACTCATCGTTTTCGTGTCCCAAAGCGATTTCCATAGTTGTTGAACCCCAAGGTGTGCTTACGTGTTGGTCATTAACACTTGCAGTTTTGGCTGATTCTGGCCCGTTTCATGGACTCTTACTCACCGTTTTTGGGCCCCGAAGCGCTTTCCATGGTTGTCGAACTCCAAGGTGCGCTTATGTGTCGGTCATCAACAATCACAGTTCGGGCTGATTCTGGCCCGTTTCTTGGACTATTACTCTTTTTGGGGTCCCGGAGTCATTTCCACGATTGACGAACCTCGGGGTGCGTTTACGTGTCGATCATCAACACTCACATATTTGGCCGATTCTTGTCCGTTTCGTGCACTATTACTCAGCATTTTGGGGACCGAGAGCGATTTCCATGATTGATGAACCCCGGGGTGCGTTTATGTGTCTGTCGTCAACTCTCACATTTTGTCCAATTCTGACCCGTTTCATGGACTATTACTCACCATCTTGGGGTCCCAAAGTGATTTCCATGGTTGTCGAACTCCAAGATGTGCTTACGTGTTGGTCATCAACACTCGGAGTTTTGGTCGATTCTGGCCCCTTTCATGGACTATTGCTCACTGTTTTGGGGTCCCGGAGTGATTTCCATAGTTGTCGAACCCTGGGTGCATTTACGTGCCTATCGTCAACACTCTTGATTTTGGCCGATTCTGGCCCATTTCATGGACTATTACTCACCGTTTTGGGGTCCCAAAGCGATTCTCGTTTCATGGACTATTACTCACGGTTTCATGCATTATTACTCAGTGTTTTGGGGACCCAGAGCGATTTCCACGATTGATGAACCCCGGGGTGCGTTTATGTGTCCGTCGTCAACACTCACAACTTTTGCCAAATCTGACCCGTTTCCTGGACTATTACTCATCGTTTTCGTGTCCCAAAGCGATTTCCATAGTTGTTGAACCCCAAGGTGTGCTTACGTGTTGGTCATCAACACTCGCAGTTTTGGCCGATTCTGGCCCGTTTCATGCACTATTACTCATCGTTTAGGGGTCCCGGAGTGATTTCCATGGTTATCAAACTCCAAGGTGCGCTTATGTGTTGATCATAAACACTCGCGGTTTCGGCCGTTTCTGGCCCGTTTCATGGACTATTACTCATCGTTTTTGGGTCCCAAAGCGATTCTCGTTTCATGGATTATTACTCGCGGTTTCGTGCACTATTGTTTTGGGGACCCAGAGCGATTTCCACGATTGATGAACCCCGGGGTGCGGTTATGTGTCCGTCGTCAACACTCACAATTTTGTCCAATTCTGACCTGTTTCGAGGACTATTATTCACCGTTTTGGGGTCCCGAAGCGATTTCCATAGTTGTTGAACCCCAAGGTTTTCTTACGTGTCGGTCATCAACAATCACAGTTTTGGCCGATTCTAGCCCGTTTCTTGGACTTTTACTCTGTATTGGGGTCCCGGAGTCATTTCCATGATTGACGAACCCCGGGGTGCGTTTACATGTTGGTCATCAACACTCACATATTTGGCCGATTCTTGTCCGTTTCGTGCACTATTACTCAGCGTTTTGGGGACCGAGAGCGATTTCCATGATTGATGAACCCCGGGGTGCGTTTATGTGTCTGTCGTCAACTCTCACATTTTGTCCAATTCTGACCCGTTTCATCGACTATTACTCACCATCTTGGGGTCCCAAAGTGATTTCCATCGTTGTCGAACTCCAAGGTGTGCTTACGTGTTGGTCATCAACACTCCGAGTTTTGGTCGATTCTGGCCCGTTTCATGGACTATTGCTCACTGTTTTGGGGTCCCGGAGTGATTTCCATAGTTGTCGAACCCTCGGTGCATTTACGTGCCTATCGTCAACACTCTTGATTTTGCCGATTCTGGCCCATTTCATGGACTATTACTCACCGTTTTGGGGTCCCAAAGCGATTCTCGTTTCATGGACTATTACTCACGGTTTCATGCATTATTACTCAGTGTTTTGGGGACCCAGAGCGATTTCCACGATTGATGAACCCCGGGGTGCGTTTATGTGTCCGTCGTCAACACTCACAACTTTGGCCAAATCTGACCCGTTTCGTGGACTATTACTCATCGTTTTCGTGTCCCAAAGCGATTTCCATAGTTGTTGAACCCCAAGGTGTGCTTACGTGTTGGTCATCAACACTCGCAGTTTTGGCCGATTCTGGCCCGTTTCATGCACTATTACTCATCGTTTAGGGGTCCCGGAGTGATTTCCATGGTTATCAAACTCCAAGGTGCGCTTATGTGTTGATCATAAACACTCGCGGTTTCGGCCGTTTCTGGCCCGTTTCATGGACTATTACTCATCGTTTTTGGGTCCCAAAGCGATTCGCGTTTCATGGATTATTACTCGCGGTTTCGTGCACTATTGTTTTGGGGACCCAGAGCGATTTCCACGATTGATGAACCCCGGGGTGCGGTTATGTGTCCGTCGTCAACACTCACAGTTTTGTCCAATTCTGACCTGTTTCGAGGACTATTATTCACCGTTTTGGGGTCCCGAAGCGATTTCCATAGTTGTTGAACCCCAAGGTTTGCTTACGTGTCGGTCATCAACAATCACAGTTTTGGCCGATTCTAGCCCGTTTCTTGGACTTTTACTCTGTATTGGGGTCCCGGAGTCATTTCCATGATTGATGAACCCCGGGGTGCGTTTACATGTTGGTCATCAACACTCACATATTTGGCCGATTCTTGTCCGTTTCGTGCACTATTACTCAGCGTTTTGGGGACCGAGAGCGATTTCCATGATTGATGAACCCCGGGATGCGTTTATGTGTCCGTCGTCAACTCTCACATTTTGTCCAATTCTGACCCGTTTCATGGACTATTACTCACCATCTTGGGGTCCCAAAGTGATTTCCATCGTTGTCGAACTCCAAGGTGTGCTTACGTGTTGGTCATCAACACTCGGAGTTTTGGTCGATTCTGGCCCGTTTCATGGACTATTGCTCACTGTTTTGGGGTCCCGGAGTGATTTCCATAGTTGTCGAACCCTGGGTGCGTTTACGTGCCTATCGTCAACACTCTTGGTTTTGGCCGATTCTGGCCCATTTCATGGACTATTACTCACCGTTTTGGGGTCCCAAAGCGATTCTCGTTTCATGGACTATTACTCACAGTTTCATGCATTATTACTCAGCGTTTTGGGGACCCAGAGCGATTTCCACGATTGATGAACCCCGGGGTGCGTTTATGTGTCCGTCGTCAACACTCACAACTTTGGCCAAATCTGACCCGTTTCGTGGACTATTACTCATCGTTTTCGTGTCCCAAAGCGATTTCCATAGTTGTTGAACCCCAAGGTGTGCTTACGTGTTGGTCATCAACACTCGCAGTTTTGGCCGATTCTGGCCCGTTTCATGCACTATTACTCATCGTTTAGGGGTCCCGGAGTGATTTCCATGGTTATCAAACTCCAAGGTGCGCTTATGTGTTGATCATAAACACTCGCGGTTTCGGCCGTTTCTGGCCCGTTTCATGGACTATTACTCATCGTTTTTGGGTCCCAAAGCGATTCTCGTTTCATGGATTATTACTCGCGGTTTCGTGCACTATTGTTTTGGGGACCCAGAGCGATTTCCACGATTGATGAACCCCGGGGTGCGGTTATGTGTCCGTCGTCAACACTCACAGTTTTGTCCAATTCTGACCTGTTTCGAGGACTATTATTCACCGTTTTGGGGTCCCGAAGCGATTTCCATAGTTGTTGAACCCCAAGGTTTGCTTACGTGTCGGTCATCAACAATCACAGTTTTGGCCGATTCTAGCCCGTTTCTTGGACTTTTACTCTGTATTGGGGTCCCGGAGTCATTTCCATGATTGATGAACCCCGGGGTGCGTTTACATGTTGGTCATCAACACTCACATATTTGGCCGATTCTTGTCCGTTTCGTGCACTATTACTCAGCGTTTTGGGGACCGAGAGCGATTTCCATGATTGATGAACCCCGGGATGCGTTTATGTGTCCGTCGTCAACTCTCACATTTTGTCCAATTCTGACCCGTTTCATGGACTATTACTCACCATCTTGGGGTCCCAAAGTGATTTCCATCGTTGTCGAACTCCAAGGTGTGCTTACGTGTTGGTCATCAACACTCGGAGTTTTGGTCGATTCTGGCCCGTTTCATGGACTATTGCTCACTGTTTTGGGGTCCCGGAGTGATTTCCATAGTTGTCGAACCCTGGGTGCGTTTACGTGCCTATCGTCAACACTCTTGGTTTTGGCCGATTCTGGCCCATTTCATGGACTATTACTCACCGTTTTGGGGTCCCAAAGCGATTCTCGTTTCATGGACTATTACTCACAGTTTCATGCATTATTACTCAGCGTTTTGGGGACCCAGAGCGATTTCCACGATTGATGAACCCCGGGGTGCGTTTATGTGTCCGTCGTCAACACTCACAACTTTGGCCAAATCTGACCCGTTTCGTGGACTATTACTCATCGTTTTCGTGTCCCAAAGCGATTTCCATAGTTGTTGAACCCCAAGGTGTGCTTACGTGTTGGTCATCAACACTCGCAGTTTTGGCCGATTCTGGCCCGTTTCATGCACTATTACTCATCGTTTAGGGGTCCCGGAGTGATTTCCATGGTTATCAAACTCCAAGGTGCGCATATGTGTTGATCATAAACACTCGCGGTTTCGGCCGTTTCTGGCCCGTTTCATGGACTATTACCCATCGTTTTTGGGTCCCAAAGCGATTCTCGTTTCATGGATTATTACTCGCGGTTTCGTGCACTATTGTTTTCGGGACCCAGAGCGATTTCCACGATTGATGAACCCCGGGGTGCAGTTATGTGTCCGTCGTCAACACTCACAGTTTTGTCCAATTCTGACCTGTTTCGAGGACTATTATTCACCGTTTTGGGGTCCCGAAGCGATTTCCATAGTTGTTGAACCCCAAGGTTTGCTTACGTGTCGGTCATCAACAATCACAGTTTTGGCCGATTCTAGCCCGTTTCTTGGACTTTTACTCTGTATTGGGGTCCCGGAGTCATTTCCACGATTGACGAACCCCGGGGTGCGTTTACGTGTCCGTCATCAACTCTCACAGTTTTGTCCATTTCTGACCCGTTTCGTGGACTATTACTCAACGTTTTGGGGTCCCGAAGCGATTTTTATAGTTGTTGAACCCCAAGGTGTGCTTACGGTCCAGAATCGGAGTTTTGGCCGATTCTGGCCCGTTTCATGGACTATTACTCACCGTTTTTGGGCCCCAAAGCGATTTCCATGGTTGTCGAACTCCAAGGTGCGCTTCTGTGTCGGTCATCAACAATCACAGTTCGGGCTGATTCTGGCCCGTTTCTTGGACAATTACTCTATTTTGGGGTCCCGAAGTGATTTCCACGATTGACGAACCTCGGGGTGCGTTTACGTGTCGATCATCAACACTTACATATTTGGCCGATTCTTGTACGTTTCGTGGACGATTACTCGCAGTTTTGGGGACCCAGAGTGATTTCCACGATTGATGAACCCCGGGGTGCGTTTATGTGTTAGTTGTCAACACTCACAGTTTTGTCCAATTCTGACCCGTTTCGTGGACTATTACTCATCGTTTTCGGGTCCCGAAGCGATTTCCATAGATGTAGAACCCCAAGGTGTGTTTACGTGTTCATCATCAACACTAGCAGTTGTGGCCGATTCTAGCCCGCTTCATGCACTATTACTCACCATTTCGGGGTACCGGAGTGATTTCCATGGTTATCGAACTCCAAGGTGCGCTTACGTGTCGCTCATCAACACTCGCGGTTTCGGCCGTTTCTTGCCCGTTTCATGGACTATTACTCACCGTTTTGGGGTCCCAAAGCGATTTTCGTTTCATGGACTATTACTCGCGGTTTCGTGCACTATTACTCAGCGTTTTGGTTACCCCAAGAGCGATTTCCACGATTGATGAACCCAGGGGTGTGTTTATGTGTCCGTCGTCAACACTCACAGTTTTGTCCAATTCTCACCCGTTTTGTGGACTATTATTCACCGCTTTGGGGTCCCGAAGCGATTTCCATAGTTGTTGAACCCCAAGGTGTGCTTACGTGTCGGTCATCAACAATCACAGTTTTGGCCGATTCTGGCCCGTTTCTTGGACTATTACTCTGTTTTGGGGTCCCGGAGTCATTTCCATGATTGACGAACCCCGGGGTGCGTTTACATGTCGGTCATCAACACTCACATATTTGGCCGATTCTTGTCCGTTTCATGCACTATTACTGAGCGTTTTGGGGACCCAGAGCGATTTCCACGATTGATGAACCACGGGATTTTCATAGTTCTTGAACCCCAAGGTGTGCTTACGTGTTGGTCATCAACACTTGCAGTGGTGGCCGATTCTGGCCCGTTTCATGGACTATTACTCACCATTCCGCGGTCCCAGAGTGATTTCCATGGTTATCGAACTCCAAGGTGCGCTTACGTGTCGATCATCAACACTCGCGGTTTCGGCCGTTTCCTGCCCGTTTCATGGACTATTACTCACCGTTTTGTGGTCCCAAAGCGATTTTGGTTTCATGGACTATTACTCGCGGTTTCGAGCACTATTACTCAGCGTTTTGGGGACCCAAAGCGCTTTCCACGATTGATGAACCCCGGGGTGTGTTTATGTGTCCGTCATCAACACTCACAGTTTTGTGCAATTCTGACCCGTTTTGTGGACTATTATTCACCGTTTTGGGGTCCCGAAGCGATTTTCATAGTTGTTGAACCCCAAGGTGTGCTTACGTGTTGGTCATCAACACTTGCAGTTTTGGCTGATTCTGGCCCGTTTCATGGACTCTTACTCACCGCTTTTGGGCCCCAAAGCGATTTCCATGGTTGTCGAACTCCAAGGTGCGCTTATGTGTCGGTCATCAACAATCACAGTTCGGGCTGATTCTGGCCCGTTTCTTGGACTATTACTCTTTTTGGGGTCCTGGAGTCATTTCCACGATTGACGAACCTCGGGGTGCGTTTACGTGTCGATCATCAACACTCACATATTTGGCCGATTCTTGTCCATTTCGTGGACTATTACTCGCTGTTTTGGGGACCCAGAGCGATTTCCACGATTGATGAACCCCGGGATGCGTTTATGTGTTGGTCTTCAACACTCACAGTTTTGTCCAATTCTGACCTGTTTCGTGGACTATTACTCAACGTTTTGGGGTCCCGAAGCGATTTTCATAGTTGTTGAACCCCAAGGTGTGCTTACGTGTTAGTCATCAACACTTGCAGTTGTGGCCGATTCTGGCCCGTTTCATGGTCTATTACTCACCGTTTTTGGGCCCCAAAGCGATTTCCATGGTTGTCGAACTCCAAGGTGCGCTTACGTGTCGGTCATCAACAATCACAGTTCAGGCTGATTCTGGCCCGTTTCTTGGACTATTACTCTGTTTTGGGGTCCCGGAGTCATTTCCACGATTGACGAACCTCGGGGTGCGTTTACGTGTCGATCATCAACACTCACATATTTGGCCGATTCTTGTCCGTTTCGTGGACTATTACTCGCCGTTTTGGGGACCCAGAGCGATTTCCACGATTGATGAACCCCGGGGTGCGTTTATGTGTCAGTTGTCAACACTCACAGTTTTGTCCAATTCTGACCCGTTTCGTGGACTATTACTCATCGTTTTCGGGTCCCGAAGCGATTTCCATAGTTGTTGAACCCCAAGGTATGTTTACGTGTTGATCATCAACACTCGTAGTTTTGGCTGATTCTGGCCCGCTTCATGCACTATTACTCACCATTCCGGGGTCCCGGAGTGATTTCCATGGTTATCGAACTCCAAGGTGTGCTTACATGTCGATCATCAACACTCGCCGTTTCGGCCGTTTCTTGCCCGTTTCATGGACTATTACTCACGTTTTGGGGTCCCAAAGCGATTTTCGTTTCATGGACTATTACTCGCCGTTTCGTGCACTATTACTCAGCGTTTTGGGGACCCAGAGCGCTTTCCATGATTGATGAACCCCGGGGTGCGTTTATGTGTCCGTCGTCAACACTCACAGTTTTGTCCAATTCTGACCCGTTTTGTGGACTACTATTCACCGTTTTGGGGTCCCGAAGCGATTTTCATAGTTGTTGAACCCCAAGATGTGCTTACGTGTTGGTCATGAACACTTGCACTTTTGGCTGATTCTGGCCCGTTTCATGGACTCTTACTCACCGTTTTTGGGCCCCAAAGCGATTTCCATGGTTGTCGAACTCCAAGGTGCGCTTATGTGTCGGTCATCAACAATCACAGTTCGGGCTGATTCTGGCCCGTTTCTTGGACTATTACTCTTTTTGGGGTCCCGGAGTCATTTCCACGATTGACAAACCTCGGGGTGCGTTTACGTGTCGATCATCAACACTCACATATTTGGCCGATTCTTGTCCGTTTCGTGGACTATTACTCGCCGTTTTGGGGACCCAGAGCGATTTCCACGATTGATGAACCCCGGGAAGCGTTTATGTGTTGGTCTTCAACTCTCACAGTTTTGTCCAATTCTGACCCGTTTCGTGGACTATTACTCAATGTTTTGGGGTCCCAAAGCAATTTTCATAGTTGTTGAACCCCAAGGTGTGCTTACGTGTTGGTCATCAACACTTGCAGTTTTGGCTGATTCTGGCCCGTTTCATGGACTCTTACTCACCGTTTTTGGGCCCCAAAGCGATTTCCATGGTTGTCGAACTCCAAGGTGCGCTTACATGTCGGTCATCAACAATCACAGTTCGGGCTGATTCTGGCCCGTTTCTTGGACTATTACTCTGTTTTGGGGTCCCGGAGTCATTTCCACGATTGACGAACCTCGGGGTGCGTTTATGTGTCGATCATCAACACTCACATATTTGGCCGATTCTTGTCCGTTTCGTGGACTATTACTCGCCGTTTTGGGGACCCAGAGCGATTTCCACGATTGATGAACCTCGGGGTGCGTTTACGTGTCAGTTGTCAACACTCACAGTTTTGTCCAATTCTGACCCGTTTCGTGGACTATTACTCATCGTTTTGGGGTCCCGAAGCGATTTCCATAGTTGTTGAACCCGAAGGTGTGTTTACGTGTTGATCATCAACACTCGTAGTTTTGGCCGATTCTGGCCCGCTTCATGCACTATTACTCACCATTCCGGGGTCCCAGAGTGATTTCCATGGTTATCGAACTCCAAGGTGCGCTTACATGTCGATCATCAACACTCGCGGTTTCGGCCGTTTCCTGCCCGTTTCATGGACTATTACTCACCGTTTTGGGGTCCAAAAGCGATTTTTGTTTCATGGACTATTACTCGCGGTTTCGAGCACTATTACTCAGCGTTTTGGGGACCCAAAGCGCTTTCCACGATTGATGAACCCCGGGGTGCGTTTATGTGTCCGTCGTCAACACTCACAGTTTTGTCCAATTCTGACCCGTTTTGTGGACTATTATTCACCGTTTCGGGGTCCCGAAGCGATTTTCATAGTTGTTGAACCCCAAGGTGTGCTTACGTGTTGGTCATCAACACTTGCAGTTTTGGCTGATTCTGGCCCGTTTCATGGACTCTTACTCACCGTTTTTGGGCCCCAAAGCGATTTCCATGGTTGTCGAACTCCAAGGTGCGCTTATGTGTCGGTCATCAACAATCACAGTTCGGGCTGATTCTGGCCCGTTTCTTGGACTATTACTCTTTTTGGGGTCCCGGAGTCATTTCCACGATTGACGAACCTCGGGGTGCGTTTACGTGTCGATCATCAACACTCACATATTTGGCCGATTCTTGTCCGTTTCGTGGACTATTACTCGCCGTTTTGGGGACCCAGAGCGATTTCCACGATTGATGAACCCCGGGATGCGTTTATGTGTTGGTCTTCAACTCTCACAGTTTTGTCCAATTCTGACCCGTTTCGTGGACTATTACTCAACGTTTTGGGGTCCCGAAGCGATTTTCATAGTTGTTGAACCCCAAGGTGTGCTTACGTGTTGGTCATCAACACTTGCAGTTGTGGCCGATTCTGGCCCGTTTCATGGTCTATTACCACCCGTTTTTGGGCCCCAAAGCGATTTCCATGGTTGTCGAACTCCAAGGTGCGCTTACGTGTCGGTCATCAACAATCACAGTTCGGGCTGATTCTGGCCCGTTTCTTGGACTATTACTCTGTTTTGGGGTCCCGGAGTCATTTCCACGATTGACGAACCTTGGGGTGCGTTTACGTGTCGATCATCAACACTCACATATTTGGCCGATTCTTGTCCGTTTCGTGGACTATTACTCGCTGTTTTGGGGACCCAGAGCGATTTCCAAGATTGATGAACCCCGGGGTGCGTTTATGTGTCAGTTGTCAACACTCACAGTTTTGTCCAATTCTGACCCATTTCGTGGACTATTACTCATCGTTTTCGGGTCCCGAAGCGATTTCCATAGTTGTTGAACCCCAAGGTGTGTTTACGTGTTGATCATCAACACTCGTAGTTTTGGCCGATTCTGGCCCGCTTCATGCACTATTACTCACCATTCCGGGGTCCTAGAGTGATTTCCATGGTTATCGAACTCCAAGGTGCGCTTACGTGTCGATCATCAACACTAGCGGTTTCGGCCGTTTCCTGCCCGTTTCATGGACTATTACTCGCGGTTTCGGGCACTATTACTCAGCATTTTGGGGACCCAAAGCGCTTTCCACGATTGATGAACCCCGGGGTGCGTTTATGTGTCCGTCGTCAACACTCACAGTTTTGTCCAAATCTGACCCGTTTTGTGGACTATTATTCACCGTTTTGGGGTCCCGAAGCGATTTTCATAGTTGTTGAACCCCAAGGTGTGCTTACGTGTTGGTCATTAACACTTGCAGTTTTGGCTGATTCTGGCCCGTTTCATGGACTCTTACTCACCGTTTTTGGGCCCCAAAGGGATTTCCATGGTTGTCGAACTCCAAGGTGCGCATATGTGTCGGTCATCAACAATCACAGTTCGGGCTGATTCTGGCCCGTTTCTTGGACTATTACTCTTTTTGGGGTCCCGGAGTCATTTCCACGATTGACGAACCTCGGGGTGCGTTTACGTGTCGATCATCAACACTCACATATTTGGCCGATTCTTGTCCGTTTCGTGGACTATTACTCGCCGTTTTGGGGACCCAGAGCGATTTCCACGATTGATGAACCCCGGGATGCGTTTATGTGTTGGTCTTCAACTCTCACAGTTTTGTCCAATTATGACCCGTTTCGTGGACTATTACTCAACGTTTTGGGGTCCCGAAGCGATTTTCATAGTTGTTGAACCCCAAGGTGTGCTTACGTGTTGGTCATCAACACTTGCAGTTGTGGCCGATTCTGGCCCGTTTCATGGTCTATTACTCACCGTTTTTGGGCCCCAAAGCGATTTCCATGGTTGTCGAACTCGAAGGTGCGCTTACGTGTCGGTCATCAACAATCACAGTTCGGGCTGATTCTGGCCCGTTTCTTGGACTATTACTCTGTTTTGGGGTCCCGGAGTCATTTCCACGATTGACGAACCTCGGGGTGCGTTTACGTGTCGATCATCAACACTCACATATTTGGCCGATTCTTGTCCGTTTCGTGGACTATTACTCGCCGTTTTGGGGACCCAGAGCGATTTCCATTATTGATGAACCCCGGGGTGCGTTTATGTGTCAGTTGTCAACACTCAGAGTTTTGTCCAATTCTGACCCGTTTCGTGGACTATTACTCATCGTTTTCGGGTCCTGAAGCGATTTCCATAGTTTTTGAACCCCAAGGTGTGTTTACGTGTTGATCATCAACAGTCGTAGTTTTGGCCGATTCTGGCCCGCTTCATGCACTATTACTCACCATTCCGGGGTCCCGGAGTGATTTCCATGGTTATCGAACTCCAGGGTGCGCTTACGTGTCGATCATCAACACTCGCGGTTTCGGCCGTTTCCTGCCCGTTTCATGGACTATTACTCACCGTTTTGGGGTCCCAAAGCGATTTTCGTTTCATGGACAATTACTCGCGGTTTCGAGCACTATTACTCAGCGTTTTGGGGACCCAAAGCGCTTTCCACGATTGATGAACCCCGGGGTGCGTTTATGTGTCCGTCGTCAACACTCACAGTTTTGTCCAATTCTGACCTGTTTTGTGGACTATTATTCACCTTTTTGGGGTCCCGAAGCGATTTTCATAGTTGTTGAACCCCAAGGTGTGCTTACGTGTTGGTCATCAACACTTGCAGTTTTGGCTGATTCTGGCCCGTTTCATGGACTCTTACTTACCGTTTTTGGGCCCCAAAGCGATTTCCATGGTTGTCGAACTCCAAGGTGCGCTTATGTGTCGGTCATCAACAATCCCAGTTCGGGCTGATTCTGGCCCGTTTCTTGAACTATTACTCTTTTTGGGGTCCCGGAGTCATTTCCACGATTGACGAACCTCGGGGTGCGTTTACGTGTCGATCATCAACACTCACATATTTGGCCGATTCTTGTCCGTTTCGTGGACTATTACTCGCCGTTTTGGGGACCCAGAGCGATTTCCACGATTGATGAACCCCGGGATGCGTTTATGTGTTGGTCTTCAACTCTCACAGTTTTGTCCAATTCTGACCCGTTTCGTGGACTATTACTCAATGTTTTGGGGTCCCGAAGCGATTTTCATAGTTGTTGAACCCCAAGGTGTGCTTACGTGTTGGTCATCAACACTTGCAGTTTTGGCCGATTCTGGCCCGTTTCATG
>NW_025228282.1:16473-33690 GCF_018294505.1 Triticum aestivum | reverse complement strand
GATGCGTTTATGTGTTGGTCTTCAACTCTCACAGTTTTGTCCAACTCTGACCCGTTTCGTGGACTATTACTCAACGTTTTGGGGTCCCGAAGCGATTTTCATAGTTGTTGAACCCCAAGGTGTGCTTACGTGTTGGTCATCAACACTTGTAGTTGTGGCCGATTCTGGCCCGTTTCATGGTCTGTTACTCAGCGTTTTTGGGCCCCAAAGCGATTTCCATGGTTGTCGAACTCCAAGGTGCGCTTACGTGTCGGTCATCAACAATCACAGTTCGGGCTGATTCTGGCCCGTTTCTTGGACTATTACTCTGTTTTCGGGTCCCGGAGTCATTTCCACGATTGACGAACCTCGGGGTGCGTTTACGTGTCGATCATCAACACTCACATATTTGGCCGATTCTTGTCCGTTTCGTGGACTATTACTCGCCGTTTTGGGGACCCAGAGCGATTTCCACGATTGATGAACCCCGGGGTGCGTTTATGTGTCAGTTGTCAACACTCACAGTTTTGTCCAATTTTGACCCGTTTCGTGGACTATTACTCATCGTTTTCGGGTCCCGAAGCGATTTCCATAGTTGTTGAACCCCAAGGTGTGTTTATGTGTTGATCATCAACACTCGTAGTTTTGGCCAATTCTCGCCCGCTTCATGCACTATTACTCACCATTCCGGGGTCCCAGAGTGATTTCCATGGTTATCGAACTCCAAGGTGCGCTTACGTGTCGATCATCAACACTCGCGGTTACGGCCGTTTCCTGCCCGTTTCATGGACTATTACTCACCGTTTTGGGGTCCCAAAGCGATTTTCGTTTCATGGACTATTACTCGCGGTTTCGAGCACTATTACTCAGCATTTTGGGGACCCAAAGCGCTTTCCACGATTGATGAACCCCGGGGTGCGTTTATGTGTCCGTCGTCAACACTCACAGTTTTGTCCAATTCTGACCCGTTTTGTGGACTATTATTCACCGTTTTGGGGTCCCGAAGCGATTTTCATAGTTGTTGAACCCCAAGGTGTGCTTACGTGTTGGTCATCAACACTTGCAGTTTTGGCTGATTCTGGCCCGTTTCATGGACTCTTACTTACCGTTTTTGGGCCCCAAAGCGATTTCCATGGTTGTCGAACTCCAAGGTGCGCTTATGTGTCGGTCATCAACAATCCCAGTTCGGGCTGATTCTGGCCCGTTTCTTGAACTATTACTCTTTTTGGGGTCCCGGAGTCATTTCCACGATTGACGAACCTCGGGGTGCGTTTACGTGTCGATCATCAACACTCACATATTTGGCCGATTCTTGTCCGTTTCGTGGACTATTACTCGCCGTTTTGGGGACCCAGAGCGATTTCCACGATTGATGAACCCCGGGATGCGTTTATGTGTTGGTCTTCAACTCTCACAGTTTTGTCCAATTCTGACCCGTTTCGTGGACTATTACTCAATGTTTTGGGGTCCCGAAGCGATTTTCATAGTTGTTGAACCCCAAGGTGTGCTTACGTGTTGGTCATCAACACTTGCAGTTTTGGCCGATTCTGGCCCGTTTCATGCTCTATTACTCACCGTTTTTGGGCCCCAAAGCGATTTCCATGGTTGTCGAACTCCCAGGTGCGCTTACGTGTCGGTCATCAACAATCACAGTTCGGGCTGATTCTGGCCCGTTTCTTGGACTATTACTCTGTTTTGGGGTCCCGGAGTCATTTCCACGATTGACGAACCTCGGGGTGCGTTTACGTGTCGATCATCAACACTCACATATTTGGCCGATTCTTGTCCGTTTCGTGGACTATTACTCGCCGTTTTGGGGACCCAGAGCGATTTCCACGATTGATGAACCCCGGGGTGCGTTTATGTGTCAGTTGTCAACACTCACAGTTTTGTCCAATTCTGACCCGTTTCGTGGACTATTACTCATCGTTTTCGGGTCCCGAAGCGATTTCCATAGTTGTTGAACCCCAAGGTGTGTTTACGTGTTGATCATCAACACTCGTAGTTTTGGCCGATTCTGGCCCGCTTCATGCACTATTACTCACCATTCCGGGGTCCCGGAGTGATTTCCATGGTTATCGAACTCCAAGGTGCGCTTACGTGTCGATCATCAACACTCGCGATTTCGGCCGTTTCCTGCCCGTTTCATGGACTATTACTCACCGTTTTGGGTCCCAAAGCGATTTTTGTTTCATGGACTATTACTCGCGGTTTCGGGCACTATTACTCAGCATTTTGGGGACCCAAAGCGCTTTCCACGATTGATGAACCCCGGGGTGCGTTTATGTGTCCGTCGTCAACACTCACAGTTTTGTCCAATTCTGACGCGTTTTGTGGACTATTATTCACCGTTTTGGGGTCCCGAAGCGATTTTCATAGTTGTTGAACCCCAAGGTGTGCTTACGTGTTGGTCATTAACACTTGTAGTTTTGGCTGATTCTGGCCCGTTTCATGGACTCTTACTCACCGTTTTTGGGCCCCAAAGCGATTTCCATGGTTGTCGAACACCAAGGTGCGCTTATGTGTCGGTCATCAACAATCACAGTTCGGGCTGATTCTGGCCCGTTTCTTGGACTATTACTCTTTTTGGGGTCCCGGAGTCATTTCCACGATTGACGAACCTCGGGGTGCGTTTACGTGTCGATCATCAACACTCACATATTTGGCCGATTCTTGTCCGTTTCGTGGACTATTACTCGCCGTTTTGGGGACCCAGAGCGATTTCCACGATTGATGAACCCCGGGGTGCGTTTATGTGTCAGTTGTCAACACTCACAGTTTTGTCCAATTCTGACCCGTTTCGTGGACTATTACTCATCGTTTTCGGGTCCCGAAGCGATTTCCATAGTTGTTGAACCCCAAGGTGTGTTTACGTGTTGATCATCAACACTCGTAGTTTTGGCCGATTCTGGCCCGCTTCATGCACTATTACTCACCATTCCGGGGTCCCGGAGTGATTTCCATGGTTATCGAACTCCAAGGTGCGCTTACGTGTCGAACATCAACACTCGCGATTTCGGCCGTTTCCTGCCCGTTTCATGGACTATTACTCACCGTTTTGGGGTCCCAAAGCGATTTTTGTTTCATGGACTATTACTCGCGGTTTCGGGCACTATTACTCAGCATTTTGGGGACCCAAAGCGCTTTCCACGATTGATGAACCCCGGGGTGCGTTTATGTGTCCGTCGTCAACACTCACAGTTTTGTCCAATTCTGACCCGTTTTGTGGACTATTATTCACCGTTTTGGGGTCCCGAAGCGATTTTCATAGTTGTTGAACCCCAAGGTGTGCTTACGTGTTGGTCATTAACACTTGTAGTTTTGGCTGATTCTGGCCCGTTTCATGGACTCTTACTCACCGTTTTTGGGCCCCAAAGCGATTTCCATGGTTGTCGAACACCAAGGTGCGCTTATGTGTCGGTCATCAACAATCACAGTTCGGGCTGATTCTGGCCCGTTTCTTGGACTATTACTCTTTTTGGGGTCCCGGAGTCATTTCCACGATTGACGAACCTCGGGGTGCGTTTACGTGTCGATCATCAACACTCACATATTAGGCCGATTCTTGTCCGTTTCGTGGACTATTACTCGCCGTTTTGGGGACCCAGAGTGATTTCCACGATTGATGAACCCCGGGATGCGTTTATGTGTTGGTCTTCAACTCTCACAGTTTTGTCCAACTCTGACCCGTTTCGTGGACTATTACTCAACGTTTTGGGGTCCCGAAGCGATTTTCATAGTTGTTGAACCCCAAGGTGTGCTTACGTGTTGGTCATCAACACTTGTAGTTGTGGCCGATTCTGGCCCGTTTCATGGTCTGTTACTCACCGTTTTTGGGCCCCAAAGCGATTTCCATGGTTGTCGAACTCCAAGGTGCGCTTACGTGTCGGTCATCAACAATCACAGTTCGGGCTGATTCTGGCCCGTTTCTTGGACTATTACTCTGTTTTCGGGTCCCGGAGTCATTTCCACGATTGACGAACCTCGGGGTGCGTTTACGTGTCGATCATCAACACTCACATATTTGGCCGATTCTTGTCCGTTTCGTGGACTATTACTCGCCGTTTTGGGGACCCAGAGCGATTTCCACGATTGATGAACCCCGGGGTGCGTTTATGTGTCAGTTGTCAACACTCACAGTTTTGTCCAATTCTGACCCGTTTCGTGGACTATTACTCATCGTTTTCGGGTCCCGAAGCGATTTCCATAGTTGTTGAACCCCAAGGTGTGTTTATGTGTTGATCATCAACACTCGTAGTTTTGGCCGATTCTCGCCCGCTTCATGCACTATTACTCACCATTCCGGGGTCCCAGAGTGATTTCCATGGTTATCGAACTCCAAGGTGCGCTTACGTGTCGATCATCAACACTCGCGGTTACGGCCGTTTCCTGCCCGTTTCATGGACTATTACTCACCGTTTTGGGGTCCCAAAGCGATTTTCGTTTCATGGACTATTACTCGCGGTTTCGAGCACTATTACTCAGCATTTTGGGGACCCAAAGCGCTTTCCACGATTGATGAACCCCGGGGTGCGTTTATGTGTCCGTCGTCAACACTCACAGTTTTGTCCAATTCTGACCCGTTTTGTGGACTATTATTCACCGTTTTGGGGTCCCGAAGCGATTTTCATAGTTGTTGAACCCCAAGGTGTGCCTACGTGTTGGTCATTAACACTTGCAGTTTTGGCTGATTCTGGCCCGTTTCATGGACTCTTACTCACCGTTTTTGGGCCCCAAAGCGATTTCCATGGTTGTCGAACTCCAAGGTGCGCTTATGTGTCGGTCATCAACAATCACAGTTCGGGCTGATTCTGGCCCGTTTCTTGGACTATTACTCTTTTTGGGGTCCCGGAGTCATTTCCACGATTGACGAACCTCGGGGTGCGTTTACGTGTCGATCATCAACACTCACATATTTGGCCGATTCTTGTCCGTTTCGTGGACTATTACTCGCCGTTTTGGGGACCCAGAGCGATTTCCACGATTGATGAACCCCGGGATGCGTTTATGTGTTGGTCTTCAACTCTCACAGTTTTGTCCAATTCTAAACCGTTTCGTGGACTATTACTCAACGTTTTGGGGTCCCGAAGCGATTTTCGTAGTTGTTGAACCCCAATGTGTGCTTACGTGTTGGTCATCAACACTTGCAGTTGTGGCCGATTCTGGCCCGTTTCATGGTCTATTACTCACCGTTTTTGGGCCCCAAAGCGATTTCCATGGTTGTCGAACTCCAAGGTGCGCTTACGTGTCGGTCATCAACAATCAAAGTTCGGGCTGATTCTGGCCCGTTTCTTGGACTATTACTCTGTTTTGGGGTCCCGGAGTCATTTCCACGATTGACGAACCTCGGGGTGCGTTTACGTGTCGATCATCAACACTCACATATTTGGCCGATTCTTGTCCGTTTCGTGGACTATTACTCGGCGTTTTGGGGACCCAGAGCGATTTCCACGATTGATGAACCCCGGGGTGCGTTTATGTGTCAGTTGTCAACACTCACAGTTTTGTCCAATTCTGACCCGTTTCGTGGACTATTACTCATCGTTTTCGGGTCCCGAAGCGATTTCCATAGTTGTTGAACCCCAAGGTGTGTTTACGTGTTGATCATCAACACTCGTAGTTTTGGCCGATTCTGGCCCGCTTCATGCACTATTACTCACCATTCCGGGGTCCCAGAGTGATTTCCATGGTTATCGAACTCCAAGGTGCGCTTATGTGTCGATCATCAACACTCGCGGTTTCGGCCGTTTCCTGCCCGTTTCATGGACTATTACTCACCGTTTTGGGGTCCCAAAGCGATTTTTGTTTCATGGACTATTACTCGCGGTTTCGGGCACTATTACTCAGCATTTTGGGGACCCAAAGCGCTTTCCACGATTGATGAACCCCGGGGTGCGTTTATGTGTCCGTCGTTAACACTCACAGTTTTGTCCAATTCTGACCCGTTTTGTGGACTATTATTCACCGTTTTGGGGTCCCGAAGCGATTTTCATAGTTGTTGAACCCCAAGGTGTGCCTACGTGTTGGTCATTAACACTTGCAGTTTTGGCTGATTCTGGCCCGTTTCATGGACTCTTACTCACCGTTTTTGGGCCCCAAAGCGATTTCCATGGTTGTCGAACTCCAAGGTGCGCTTATGTGTCGGTCATCAACAATCACAGTTCGGGCTGATTCTGGCCCGTTTCTTGGAATATTACTCTTTTTGGGGTCCCGGAGTCATTTCCACGATTGACGAACCTCGGGGTGCGTTTACGTGTCGATCATCAACACTCACATATTTGGCCGATTCTTGTCCGTTTCGTGGACTATTACTCGCCGTTTTGGGGACCCAGAGCGATTTCCACGATTGATGAACCCCGGGATGCGTTTATGTGTTGGTCTTCAACTCTCACAGTTTTGTCCAATTCTGAACCGTTTCGTGGACTATTACTCAACGTTTTGGGGTCCCGAAGCGATTTTCGTAGTTGTTGAACCCCAATGTGTGCTTACGTGTTGGTCATCAACACTTGCAGTTGTGGCCGATTCTGGCCCGTTTCATGGTCTATTACTCACCGTTTTTGGGCCCCAAAGCGATTTCCATGGTTGTCGAACTCCAAGGTGCGCTTACGTGTCGGTCATCAACAATCACAGTTCGGGCTGATTCTGGCCCGTTTCTTGGACTATTACTCTGTTTTGGGGTCCCGGAGTCATTTCCACGATTGACGAACCTCGGGGTGCGTTTACGTGTCGATCATCAACACTATATTTGGCCGATTCTTGTCCGTTTCGTGGACTATTACTCGCCGTTTTGGGGACCCAGAGCGATTTCCACGATTGATGAACCCCGGGGTGCGTTTATGTGTCAGTTGTCAACACTCACAGTTTTGTCCAATTCTGACCCGTTTCGTGGACTATTACTCATCGTTTTCGGGTCCCGAAGCGATTTCCATAGTTGTTGAACCCCAAGGTGTGTTTACGTGTTGATCATCAACACTCGTAGTTTTGGCCGATTCTGGCCCGCTTCATGCACTCTTACACACCATTCCGGGGTCCCGGAGTGATTTCCATGGTTATCGAACTCCAAGGTGCGCTTACGTGTCGATCATCAACACTCGCGGTTTCGGCCGTTTCCTGCCCGTTTCATGGACTATTACTCACCGTTTTGGGGTCCCAAAGCGATTTTCGTTTCATGGACAATTACTCGCGGTTTCGAGCACTATTACTCAGCGTTTTGGGGACCCAAAGCGCTTTCCACGATTGATGAACCCCGGGGTGCGTTTATGTGTCCGTCGTCAACACTCACAGTTTTGTCCAATTCTGACCTGTTTTGTGGACTGTTATTCACCGTTTTGGGGTCCCGAAGCGTTTTTCATAGTTGTTGAACCCCAAGGTGTGCTTACGTGTTGGTCATCAACACTTGCAGTTTTGGCTGATTCTGGCCCGTTTCATGGACTCTTACTTACCGTTTTTGGGCCCCAAAGCGATTTCCATGGTTGTCGAACTCCAAGGTGCGCTTATGTGTCGGTCATCAACAATCCCAGTTCGGGCTGATTCTGGCCCGTTTCTTGGACTATTACTCTTTTTGGGGTCCCGGAGTCATTTCCACGATTGACGAACCTCGGGGTGCGTTTACGTGTCGATCATCAACACTCACATATTTGGCCGATTCTTGTCCGTTTCGTGGACTATTACTCGCCGTTTTGGGGACCCAGAGCGATTTCCACGATTGATGAACCCCGGGATGCGTTTATGTGTTGGTCTTCAACTCTCATAGTTTTGTCCAATTCTGACCCGTTTCGTGGACTATTACTCAATGTTTTGGGGTCCCGAAGCGATTTTCATAGTTGTTGAACCCCAAGGTGTGCTTACGTGTTGGTCATCAACACTTGTAGTTGTGGCCAATTCTGGCCCGTTTCATGGTCTATTACTCACCGTTTTTGGGCCCCAAAGCGATTTCCATGGTTGTCGAACTCCAAGGTGCGCTTACGTGTCAGTCATCAACAATCACAGTTCGGGCTGATTCTGGCCCGTTTCTTGGACTATTACTCTGTTTTGGGGTCCCAGAGTCATTTCCACGATTGACGAACCTCGGGGTGCGTTTACGTGTCGATCATCAACACTCACATATTTGGCCGATTCTTGTCCGTTTCGTGGACTATTACTCGCCGTTTTGGGGACCCAGAGCGATTTCCACGATTGATGAACCCCGGGGTGCGTTTATGTGTCAGTTGTCAACACTCACAGTTTTGTCCAATTCTGACCCGTTTCGTGGACTATTACTCATCGTTTTCGGGTCCCGAAGCGATTTCCATAGTTGTTGAACCCCAAGGTGTGTTTACGTGTTGATCATCAACACTCGTAGTTTTGGCCGATTCTAGCCCGCTTCATGCACTATTACTCACCATTCCAGGGTCCCGGAGTGATTTCCATGGTTATCGAACTCCAAGGTGCGCTTACGTGTCGATCATCAACACTCGCGGTTTCGGCCGTTTCCTGCCCGTTTCATGGACTATTACCCACCGTTTTGGGGTCCCAAAGCGATTTTCGTTTCATGGACAATTACTCGCGGTTTCGAGCACTATTACTCAGCGTTTTGGGGACCCAAAGCGCTTTCCACGATTGATGAACCCCGGGGTGCGTTTATGTGTCCGTCGTCAACACTCACAGTTTTGTCCAATTCTGACCTGTTTTGTGGACTGTTATTCACCGTTTTGGGGCCCCGAAGCGTTTTTCATAGTTGTTGAACCCCAAGGTGTGCTTACGTGTTGGTCATCAACACTTGCAGTTTTGGCTGATTCTGGCCCGTTTCATGGACTCTTACTTACCGTTTTTGGGCCCCAAAGCGATTTCCATGGTTGTCGAACTCCAAGGTGCGCTTATGTGTCGGTCATCAACAATCCCAGTTCGGGCTGATTCTGGCCCGTTTCTTGGACTATTACTCTTTTTGGGGTCCCGGAGTCATTTCCACGATTGACGAACCTCGGGGTGCGTTTACGTGTCGATCATCAACACTCACATATTTGGCCGATTCTTGTCCGTTTCGTGGACTATTACTCGCCGTTTTGGGGACCCAGAGCGATTTCCACGATTGATGAACCCCGGGATGCGTTTATGTGTTGGTCTTCAACTCTCACAGTTTTGTCCAACTCTGACCCGTTTCGTGGACTATTACTCAACGTTTTGGGGTCACGAAGCGATTTTCATAGTTGTTGAACCCCAAGGTGTGCTTACGTGTTGGTCATCAACACTTGCAGTTGTGGCCGATTCTGGCCCGTTTCATGGTCTATTACTCACCGTTTTTGGGCCCCAAAGCGATTTCCATGGTTGTCGAACTCCAAGGTGCGCTTACGTGTCGGTCATCAACAATCACAGTTCGGGCTGATTCTGGCCCGTTTCTTGGACTATTACTCTGTTTTGGGGTCCCGGAGTCATTTCCACGATTGACGAACCTCGGGGTGCGTTTACGTGTCGATCATCAACACTCACATATTTGGCCGATTCTTGTCCGTTTCGTGGACTATTACTCGCCGTTTTGGGGACCCAGAGCGATTTCCACGATTGATGAACCCCGGGGTGCGTTTATGTGTCAGTTGTCAACACTCACAGTTTTGTCCAATTCTGACCTGTTTCGTGGACTATTACTCATCGTTTTCGGGTCCCGAAGCGATTTCCATAGTTGTTGAACCCCAAGGTGTGTTTACGTGTTGATCATCAACACTCGTAGTTTTGGCCGATTCTGGCCCGCTTCATGCACTCTTACACACCATTCCGGGGTCCCGGAGTGATTTCCATGGTTATCGAACTCCAAGGTGCGCTTACGTGTCGATCATCAACACTCGCGGTTTCGGCCGTTTCCTGCCCGTTTCATGGACTATTACTCACCGTTTTGGGGTCCCAAAGCGATTTTCGTTTCATGGACAATTACTCGCGGTTTCGAGCACTATTACTCAGCGTTTTGGGGACCCAAAGCGCTTTCCACGATTGATGAACCCCGGGGTGCGTTTATGTGTCCGTCGTCAACACTCACAGTTTTGTCCAATTCTGACCTGTTTTGTGGACTGTTATTCACCGTTTTGGGGTCCCGAAGCGTTTTTCATAGTTGTTGAACCCCAAGGTGTGCTTACGTGTTGGTCATCAACACTTGCAGTTTTGGCTGATTCTGGCCCGTTTCATGGACTCTTACTTACCGTTTTTGGGCCCCAAAGCGATTTCCATGGTTGTCGAACTCCAAGGTGCGCTTATGTGTCGGTCATCAACAATCCCAGTTCGGGCTGATTCTGGCCCGTTTCTTGGACTATTACTCTTTTTGGGGTCCCGGAGTCATTTCCACGATTGACGAACCTCGGGGTGCGTTTACGTGTCGATCATCAACACTCACATATTTGGCCGATTCTTGTCCGTTTCGTGGACTATTACTCGCCGTTTTGGGGACCCAGAGCGATTTCCACGATTGATGAACCCCGGGATGCGTTTATGTGTTGGTCTTCAACTCTCATAGTTTTGTCCAATTCTGACCCGTTTCGTGGACTATTACTCAATGTTTTGGGGTCCCGAAGCGATTTTCATAGTTGTTGAACCCCAAGGTGTGCTTACGTGTTGGTCATCAACACTTGTAGTTGTGGCCGATTCTGGCCCGTTTCATGGTCTATTACTCACCGTTTTTGGGCCCCAAAGCGATTTCCATGGTTGTCGAACTCCAAGGTGCGCTTACGTGTCAGTCATCAACAATCACAGTTCGGGCTGATTCTGGCCCGTTTCTTGGACTATTACTCTGTTTTGGGGTCCCGGAGTCATTTCCACGATTGACGAACCTCGGGGTGCGTTTACGTGTCGATCATCAACACTCACATATTTGGCCGATTCTTGTCCGTTTCGTGGACTATTACTCGCCGTTTTGGGGACCCAGAGCGATTTCCACGATTGATGAACCCCGGGGTGCGTTTATGTGTCAGTTGTCAACACTCACAGTTTTGTCCAATTCTGACCCGTTTCGTGGACTATTACTCATCGTTTTCGGGTCCCGAAGCGATTTCCATAGTTGTTGAACCCCAAGGTGTGTTTACGTGTTGATCATCAACACTCGTAGTTTTGGCCGATTCTAGCCCGCTTCATGCACTATTACTCACCATTCCGGGGTCCCGGAGTGATTTCCATGGTTATCGAACTCCAAGGTGCGCTTACGTGTCGATCATCAACACTCGCGATTTCGGCCGTTTCCTGCCCGTTTCATGGACTATTACTCACCGTTTTGGGGTCCCAAAGCGATTTTTGTTTCATGGACTATTACTCGCGGTTTCGGGCACTATTACTCAGCATTTTGGGGACCCAAAGCGCTTTCCACGATTGATGAACCCCGGGGTGCGTTTATGTGTCCGTCGTCAACACTCACAGTTTTGTCCAATTCTGACCCGTTTTGTGGACTATTATTCACCGTTTTGGGGTCCCGAAGCGATTTTCATAGTTGTTGAACCCCAAGGTGTGCTTACGTGTTGGTCATTAACACTTCCAGTTTTGGCTGATTCTGGCCCGTTTCATGGACTCTTACTCACCGTTTTTGGGCCCCAAAGCGATTTCCATGGTTGTCGAACACCAAGGTGCGCTTATGTGTCGGTCATCAACAATCACAGTTCGGGCTGATTCTGGCCCGTTTCTTGGACTATTACTCTTTTTGGGGTCCCGGAGTCATTTCCACGATTGACGAACCTCGGGGTGCGTTTACGTGGCGATCATCAACACTCACATATTTGGCCGATTCTTGTCCGTTTCATGGACTATTACTCGCCGTTTTGGGGACCCAGAGCGATTTCCACGATTGATGAACCCCGGGATGCGTTCTCACAGTTTTTTCCAATTCTGACCCGTTTCGTGGACTATTACTCAACGTTTTGGGGTCCCGAAGCGATTTTCATAGTTGTTGAACCCCAAGGTGTGCTTACGTGTTGGTCATCAACACTTGCAGTTGTGGCCGATTCTGGCCCGTTTCATGGTCTATTACTCACCGTTTTGGGGCCCCAAAGCGATTTCCATGGTTGTCGAACTCCAAGGTGCGCTTACGTGTCGGTCTTCAACAATCACAGTTCGGGCTGATTCTGGCCCGTTTCTTGGACTATTACTCTGTTTTGGGGTCCCGGAGTCATTTCCACGATTGACAAACCTCGGGGTCCCTTTACGTGCCGATCATCAACACTCACATATTTGGCCGATTCTTGTCCGTTTCATGGACTATTACTCACCGTTTTGGGGACCCAGAGCGATTTCCACGATTGATGAACCCCGGGGTGCGTTTATGTGTCAGTTGTCAACACTCACAGTTTTTTCCAATTCTGACCCGTTTCATGGACTATTACTCATCGTTTTCGGGTACCGAAGCGATTTCCATAGTTGTTGAACCCCAAGGTGTGTATACGTGTTGATCATTAACACTCGTAGTTTTGGCCGATTCTGGCCCGCTTCATGCACTATTACTCACCATTTCGGGGTCCCGGAATGATTTCCATGGTTATCGAACTCCAAGGTGCGCTTACGTGTCGATCATCAACACTCGCGGTTTCGGTTGTTTCTTGTCCGTTTCATGGACTATTACTCACCGTTTTGGGGTCCCAAAGCGATTTTCGTTTCATGGACTATTACTCGCCGTTTCGTGCACTATTACTCAGCGTTTTGGGGACCCAGAGCGCTTTCCATGATTGATGAACCCCGGGGTGCGTTTATATGTCCGTCGTCAACACTCACAGTTTTGTCCAATTCTGACACGTTTTGGGGACTATTATTCACCGTTTTGGGGTCCCGAAGCGATTTCCATAGTTGTTGAACCCCAAGGTGTGCTTACGTGTCGGTCATCAACAATCACAGTTTTGGCCGATTATGGCCCGTTTCTTGGACTATTACTCTGTTTTGGGGTCCCGGAGTCATTTCCATGATTGACGAACCCCGGGGTGCGTTTACATGTCGGTCATCAACACTCACATATTTGGCCGATTCTTGTCCGTTTCATGCACTATTACTCAGCGTTTTGGGGACCTAGAGCGATTTCCACGATTGATGAACCCCGGGATGCGTTTATGTGTTGGTCTTCAACTCTCACAGTTTTGTCCAATTCTGACCAGTTTCGTGGACTATTAGTCAACGTTTTGGGGTCCCGAAGCGATTTTCATAGTTGTTGAACCCCAAGGTGTGCTTATGTGTTGGTCATCAACACTTGAAGTTGTGGCCGATTCTTGCCTGTTTCATGGACTATTACTCGCGGTTTCGTGCAATATTACTCACCGTTTTTGGGCCCCAAATCGATTTCCATGGTTGTCGAACTCCAAGGTGCGCTTATGTGTCGGTCATCAACAATCATAGTTCGGGCTGATTCTGGCCCGTTTCTGGGACTATTACTCTTTTTGGGGTCCCGGAGTCGTTTCCACGATTGACGAACCTCGGGGTGCGTTTACGTGTCGATCATCAACACTCACATATTTGGCCGATTCTTGTCCGTTTCGTGGACTATTACTCGCCGTTTTGGGGACCCAGAGCGATTTCCACGATTGATGAACCCGGGATATGTTTATGTGTTGGTCTTCAACTCTCACAGTTTTGTCCAATTCTGACCTGTTTCGTGGACTATTACTCAACGTTTTGGGGTCCCGAAGTGATTTTCATAGTTGTTGAACCCCAAGGTATGCTTACGTGTTGGTCATCAACACTTGCAGTTGTGGCCGATTCTTGCCTGTTTCATGGACTATTACTCGCGGTTTCGTGCAATATTACTCACCGTTTTTGGGCCCCAAAGCGATTTCCATGGTTGTCGAACTACA
Source organism: Triticum aestivum (assembly GCF_018294505.1). Taxonomy (NCBI): domain Eukaryota; kingdom Viridiplantae; phylum Streptophyta; class Magnoliopsida; order Poales; family Poaceae; genus Triticum; species Triticum aestivum. The sequence goes on along the minus strand of NW_025228282.1, from coordinate 19,933 downwards.
AGGTGCGCTTACGTGTCGGTCATCAACAATCACAGTTCGGGCTGATTCTGGCCCATTTCTTGGACTATTAGTCTGTTTTGGGGTCCCGGAGTCATTTCCACGATTGACGAACCTCGGGGTGCGTTTACGTGTCGATCATCAACACTCACATATTTGGCCGATTCTTGTCCGTTTCGTGGACTATTACTCGCCGTTTTGGGGACCCAGAGCGATTTCCACGATTGATGAACCCGGGGGTGCGTTTATGTGTCAGTTGTCAACACTCACAGTTTTGTCCAATTCTGACCCGTTTCGTGGACTATTACTCATCGTTTTCGGGTCCCGAAGCGATTTCCATAGTTGTTGAACCCCAAGGTGAGTTTACGTGTTGATCATCAACACTCGCAGTTTCGGCCGATTCTGGCCCGCTTCATGCACTATTACTCACCATTTCGGGGTCCCGGAGTGATTTCCATGGTTATCGAACTCCAGGGTGCACTTACGTGTCGATCATCAACACTCGCGGTTTCGGCCATTTCTTGCCCGTTTCATGGACTATTACTCACCGTTTTGGGGTCCCAAAGCAATTCTCGTTTCATGGACTATTACTCGCGGTTTCGTGCACTATTACTCAGCGTTTTGGGGACCCAGAGCGATTTCCACGATTGATGAACCCCGGGGTGTGTTTATGTGTCCGTCGTCAACACTCACAGTTTTGTCCAATTCTGACCCGTTTTGTGGACTATTATTCACTGTTTTGGGGTCCCGAAGCAATTTCCATTGTTGTTGAACCCCAAGGTGTGCTTACGTGTCGGTCATCAACAATCACAATTTTGGCCGATTCTGACCCGTTTCTTGGACTATTACTCCGTTTTGGGGTCCCGGGGTCATTTCTATGATTGACGAACCCCGGGGTGCGTTTACATGTCGGTCATCAACGCTCACATATTTGGCTGATTCTTGTCCGTTTCATGCACTATTACTCAGCGTTTTGGGGACCCAGAGCGATTTCCACGATTGATGAACCCCGGGATGCGTTTATGTGTCTGTCGTCAACTCTCACAGTTTTGTCCAATTCTGACCTGTTTCGTGGACTATTACTCAACGTTTTGGGGTCCCGAAGTGATTTTCATAGTTGTTGAACCCCAAGGTATGCTTACGTGTTGGTCATCAACACTTGCAGTTGTGGACGATTCTGGCCCGTTTCATGGTCTATTACTCACCGTTTTTGGGCCCCAAAGCGATTTCCATGGTTGTCGAACTACAAGGTGCGCTTACGTGTCGGTCATCAACAATCACAGTTCGGGCTGATTCTGGCCCATTTCTTGGACTATTAGTCTGTTTTGGGGTCCCGGAGTCATTTCCACGATTGACGAACCTCGGGGTGCGTTTACGTGTCGATCATCAACACTCACATATTTGGCCGATTCTTGTCCGTTTTGTGGACTATTACTCGCCGTTTTGGGGACCCAGAGCGATTTCCACGATTGATGAACCCGGGGGTGCGTTTATGTGTCAGTTGTCAACACTCACAGTTTTGTCCAATTCTGACCCGTTTCGTGGACTATTACTCATCGTTTTCGGGTCCCGAAGCGATTTCCATAGTTGTTGAACCCCAAGGTGTGTTTACGTGTTGATCATCAACACTCGCAGTTTCGGCCGATTCTGGCCCGCTTCATGCACTATTACTCACCATTTCGGGGTCCCGGAGTGATTTCCATGGTTATCGAACTCCAAGGTGCGCTTACGTGTCGATCATCAACACTCGCGGTTTCGGCCGTTTCTTGCCCGTTTCATGGACTATTACTCACCGTTTTGGGGTCCCAAAGCAATTTTCGTTTCATGGACTATTACTCACGGTTTCGTGCACTATTACTCAGCGTTTTGGGGACCCAGAGCGATTTCCACGATTGATGAACCCCGGGGTGTGTTTATGTGTCCGTCGTCAACACTCACAGTTTTGTCCAATTCGGACCCGTTTTGTGGACTATTATTCACTGTTTTGGGGTCCCGAAGCGATTTCCATTGTTGTTGAACCCCAAGGTGTGCTTACGTGTCGGTCATCAACAATCACAGTTTTGGCCGATTCTGACCCGTTTCTTGGACTATTACTCCGTTTTGGGGTCCCGGAGTCATTTCCATGATTGACGAACCCCGGGGTGCGTTTACATGTCGGTCATCAACGCTCACATATTTGGCCGATTCTTGTCCGTTTCATGCACTATTACTCAGCGTTTTGGGGACCCAGAGCGATTTCCACGATTGATGAACCCCGGGATGCGTTTATGTGTCTGTCGTCAACTCTCACAGTTTTGTCCAATTCTGACCCGTTTCGTGGACTATTACTCAACGTTTTGGGGTCCCGAAGCAATTTTCATAGTTGTTGAACCCCAAGGTGTGCTTACGTGTTGGTCATCAACACTTGCAGTTTTGGCCGATTCTGGCCCGTTTCATGGACTATTACTCACCGTTTTTGGGCCCCAAAGCGATTTCCATGGTTGTCGAACTCCAAGGTGTGCTTATGTGTCGGTCATCAACAATCACAGTTCGGGCTGATTCTGGCCCGTTTCTTGGACTATTACTCTGTTTTGGGGTCCCGGAGTCATTTCCACGATTGATGAACCTCGGGGTGCGTTTACGTGTCGATCATCAACACTCACATATTTGGCCGATTCTTGTCCATTTCGTGGACTATTACTCGCCGTTTTGGGGACCCAGAGCGATTTCCACGATTGATGAACCCCGGGGTGCATTTATGTGTCAGTTGTCAACACTCACAGTTTTGTCCAATTCTGACCCGTTTCGTTGACTATTACTCATCATTTTCGGGTCCCGAAGTGATTTCCATAGTTGTTGAACCCCAAGGTGTGTATACGTGTTGATCATCAACACTCGTAGTTTTGGCCGATTCTGGCCCGCTTCATGCTCTATTACTCACCATTTCGGGGACCCGGAGTGATTTCCATGGTTATCGGACTCCAAGGTGCGCTTACGTGTCGATCATCAACACTCGCGGTTTCGGCCGTTTCTTGCCCGTTTCATGGACTATTACTCACCGTTTTGGGGTCCCAAAGCGATTCTCATTTCATGGACTATTACTCGCGATTTCGTGCACTATTACTCAGCGTTTTGGGGACCCAGAGCGATTTCCACGATTGATGAACCCCGGGGTGCGTTTATGTGTCTGTCGTCAACACTCACAGTTTTGTCCAATTCTGACCCGTTTTATGGACTATTATTCACCGTTTTGGGGTCCCGAAGCGATTTCCATAGTTGTTGAACCCCAAGGTGTGCTTACGTGTCGGTCATCAACAATCACAGTTTTGGCCGATTCTGGCCCGTTTCTTAGACTATTACTCTGTTTTGGGGTCCCGAAGTCATTTCCATGATTGACGAACCCCGGGGTGCGTTTACATGTCGGTCATCAACACTCACATATTTGCCTGATTCTTGTCCATTTCATGCAATATTACTCAGCGTT
>NW_025228282.1:15062-16246 GCF_018294505.1 Triticum aestivum | reverse complement strand
TGTTTTGTGGTCCCGGAGTCATTTCCATGATTGACGAACCCCGGGGTGCGTTTACATGTCGGTCATCAACACTCACATATTTGCCTGATTCTTGTCCATTTCATGCAATATTACTCAGCGTTTTGCGGACCCAGAGCGATTTCCACGATTGATGAACCCCGGGGTGCGTTTATGTGTCTGTCGTCAACTCTCACAGTTTTGTCCAATTCTGACCCGTTTCATGGACTATTACTCAACGTTTTGGGGTCCCAAAGCGATTTTCATAGTTGTTGAACCCCAAGATGTGCTTACGTGTTGGTCATCAACACTTGCAGTTGTGGCCGATTCTGGCCCGTTTCATGGTCTATTACTCACCGTTTTTGGGCCCCAAAGCGATTTCCATGGTTGTCGAACTCCAAGGTGCGCTTACGTGTCGCTCATCAACAATCACAGTTCGGGCTGATTCTGGCCCGTTTCTTGGACTATTACTCTGTTTTGGGGTCCCGGAGTCATTTCCACGATTGACGAACCTCGGGGTGCGTTTACGTGTCGACCATCAACACTCACATATTTGGCCGATTCTTGTCCGTTTCGTGGACTATTACTCGCCGTTTTGGGGACCCAGAGCGATTTCCACGATTGATGAACCCCGGGGTGCGTTTATGTGTCAGTTGTCAACATTCACACTTTTGTCCAATTCTGACCCGTTTCGTGGACTATTACTCATCGTTTTCGGGTCCCGAAGCGATTTCCATAGTTGTTGAACCCCAAGGTGTGTTTACGTGTTGATCATCAACACTCGTAGGTTTGGCCGATTCTGGCCCGCTTCATGCTCTATTACTCACCATTTCGGGGACCCGGAATGATTTCCATGGTTATCGAACTCCAAGGTGCGCTTACGTGTCGATCATCAACAGTCGCGGTTTCGGCCGTTTCTTGCCCGTTTCATGGACTATTACTCACCGTTTTGGGGTCCCAAAGCGATTTTCGTTTCACGGACTATTACTCGCCGTCTCGTGCACTATTACTCAGCGTTTTGGGGACCCAGAGCGCTTTCCATGATTGATGAACCCCGGGGTGCGCTTATGTGTCTGTCGTCAACACTCACAGTTTTGTCCAATTCTGACCCGTTTTGTGGACTATTATTCACCGTTTTGGGGTCCCGAAGCGATTTCCATAGTTGTTGAACCCCAAGGTGTGCTTAC
>NW_025228282.1:10985-14902 GCF_018294505.1 Triticum aestivum | reverse complement strand
CATCAACAATCACAGTTTTGGCCGATTCTGGCCCGTTTCTTGGACTATTACTCTGTTTTGTGGTCCCGGAGTCATTTCCATGATTGACGAACCCCGGGGTGCGTTTACATGTCGGTCATCAACAGTCACATATTTGCCTGATTCTTGTCCATTTCATGCAATATTACTCAGCGTTTTGCGGACCCAGAGCGATTTCCACGATTGATGAACCCTGGGGTGCGTTTATGTGTCTGTCGTCAACTCTCACAGTTTTGTCCAATTCTGACCCGTTTCGTGGACTATTACTCAACGTTTTGGGGTCCCAAAGCGATTTTCATAGTTGTTGAACCCCAAGATGTGCTTACGTGTTGGTCATCAACACTTGCAGTTGTGGCCGATTCTGGCCCGTTTCATGGTCTATTACTCACCGTTTTTGGGCCCCAAAGCGATTTCCATGGTTGTCGAACTCCAAGGTGCGCTTACGTGTCGCTCATCAACAATCACAGTCCGGGCTGATTCTGGCCCGTTTCTTGGACTATTATTCTGTTTTGGGGTCCCGGAGTCATTTCCACGATTGACGAACCTCGGGGTGCGTTTACGTGTCGATCATCAACACTCACATATTTGGCCGATTCTTGTCCGTTTCGTGGACTATTACTCGCCGTTTTGGGGACCCAGAGCGATTTCCACGATTGATGAACCACGGGGTGCGTTTATGTGTCAGTTGTCAACATTCACACTTTTCTCCAATTCTGACCCGTTTCGTGGACTATTACTCATCGTTTTCGGGTCCCGAAGCGATTTCCATAGTTGTTGAACCCCAAGGTGTGTTTACGTGTTGATCATCAACACTCGTAGGTTTGGCCGATTCTGGCCCGCTTCATGCTCTATTACTCACCATTTCGGGGACCCGGAATGATTTCCATGGTTATCGAACTCCAAGGTGCGCTTACGTGTCGATCATCAACAGTCGCGGTTTCGGCCGTTTCTTGCCCGTTTCATGGACTATTACTCACCGTTTTGGGGTCCCAAAGCGATTTTCGTTTCACGGACTATTACTCGCCGTTTCGTGCACTATTACTCAGCGTTTTGGGGACCCAGAGCGCTTTCCATGATTGATGAACCCCGGGGTGCGCTTATGTGTCTGTCGTCAACACTCACAGTTTTGTCCAATTCTGACCCGTTTTGTGGACTATTATTCACCGTTTTGGGGTCCCGAAGCGATTTCCATAGTTGTTGAACCCCAAGGTGTGCTTACGTGTCGGTCATCAACAATCACAGTTTTGGCTGATTCTGGCCCGTTTCTTGGACTATTACTCTGTTTTGTGGTCCCGGAGTCATTTCCATGATTGACGAACCCCGGGGTGCGTTTACATGTCGGTCATCAACACTCACATATTTGCATGATTCTTGTCCATTTCATGCAATATTACTCAGCGTTTTGCGGACCCAGAGCGATTTCCACGATTGATGAACCCCGGGGTGCGTTTATGTGTCTGTCGTCAACTCTCACAGTTTTGTCCAATTCTGACCCGTTTCGTGGACTATTACTCAACGTTTTGGGGTCCCAAAGCGATTTTCATAGTTGTTGAACCCCAAGATGTGCTTACGTGTTGGTCATCAACACTTGCAGTTGTGGCCGATTCTGGCCCGTTTCATGGTCTATTACTCACCGTTTTTGGGCCCCAAAGCGATTTCCATGGTTGTCGAACTCCAAGGTGCGCTTACGTGTCGCTCATCAACAATCACAGTTCGGGCTGATTCTGGCCCGTTTCTTGGACTATTATTCTGTTTTGGGGTCCCGGAGTCATTTCCACGATTGACGAACCTCGGGGTGCGTTTACGTGTCGATCATCAACACTCACATATTTGGCCGATTCTTGTCCGTTTCGTGGACTATTACTCGCCGTTTTGGGGACCCAGAGCGATTTCCACGATTGATGAACCCCGGGGTGCGTTTATGTGTCAGTTGTCAACATTCACACTTTTGTCCAATTCTGACCCGTTTCGTGGACTATTACTCATCGTTTTCGGGTCCCGAAGCGATTTCCATAGTTGTTGAACCCCAAGGTGTGTTTACGTGTTGATCATCAACACTCGTAGGTTTGGCCGATTCTGGCCCGCTTCATGCTCTATTACTCACCATTTCGGGGACCCGGAATGATTTCCATGGTTATCGAACTCCAAGGTGCGCTTACGTGTCGATCATCAACAGTCGCGGTTTCGGCCGTTTCTTGCCCGTTTCATGGACTATTACTCACCGTTTTGGGGTCCCAAAGCGATTTTCGTTTCACGGACTATTACTCGCCGTTTCGTGCACTATTACTCAGCGTTTTGGGGACCCAGAGCGCTTTCCATGATTGATGAACCCCGGGGTGCGCTTATGTGTCTGTCGTCAACACTCACAGTTTTGTCCAATTCTGACCCGTTTTGTGGACTATTATTCACCGTTTTAGGGTCCCGAAGCGATTTCCATAGTTGTTGAACCCCAAGGTGTGCTTACGTGTCGGTCATCAACAATCACAGTTTTGGCCGATTCTGGCCCGTTTCTTGGACTATTACTCTGTTTTGGGGTCCCGGAGTCATTTCCATGATTGACGAACCCCGGGGTGCGTTTACATGTCAATCATCAACACTCACATATTTGGCCGATTCTTGTCCGTTTCATGCACTATTACTCAGCATTTTGGGGACCCATAGCGATTTCCACGATTGATGAACCCTGGGATGCGTTTATGTGTCCGTCATCAACTCTCACAGTTTTGTCCAATTCTGACCCGTTTTGTGGACTATTACTCAATGTTTTGGGGTCCCGAAGCGATTTTCATAGTTATTGAACCCCAAGGTGTGCTTACGTGTTGGTCCTCAACACTTGCAGTTTTTGCCGATTCTGACCCGTGTCATGGACTATTACTCACCGTTTTTGGGCCCCAAAGCGATTTCCATGGTTGTCAAACTCCAAGGTGCGCTTATGTGTGGGTCATCAACAATCACAGTTCGGGCTGATTCTGGCCCGTTTCTTGGACTATTAGTCTGTTTTGGGGTCCCGGAGTCATTTCCACGATTGACGAACCTCGGGGTGCGTTTACGTGTCGATCATCAACACTCCCATATTTGGCCGATTCTTGTCCGCTTCGTGGACTATTACTCGCTGTTTTGGGGACCTAGAGCGATTTCCACGAATGATGAAACCCGGGGTGCGTTTATGTGTCAGTTGTCAACACTCACAGTTTTGTCCAATTCTGACCCGTTTCGCGGACTATTACTCATCGTTTTCGGGTCCCGAAGCGATTTCCAAAGTTGTTGAACCCCAAGGTGTGTTTACGTGTTGATCATCAACACTCGCAGTTTTGGCCGATTCTGTCCCGCTTCATGCACTATTACTCACCATTTCGGGGTCCCGGAGTGATTTCCATGGTTATCGAACTCCAAGGTGCACTTACGTGTCAATCATCAACACTCGCGGTTTCGGCCATTTCTTGCCCGTTTCATGGACTATTACTCACCATTTTGGGGTCCCAAAGCAATTCTCGTTTCATGGACTATTACTCGCGGTTTCGTGCACTATTACTCAGCGTTTTGGGGACCCAGAGTGATTTCCATGATTGGTGAACCCCGGGTTGTGTTTATGTGTCCGTCGTCAACACTCACAGTTTTGTCCAATTCTGACCCGTTTTGTGGACTATTATTCACTGTTTGGGGTCCCGAAGGAATTTCCATAGTTGTTGAACCCCAAGGTGTGCTTACGTGTCGGTCATCAACAATCACAGTTTTGGCCGATTCTGACCCGTTTCTTGGACTATTACTCTGTTTTGGGGTCCCGGAGTCATTTCCATGATTGACGAACCCCGGGGTGCGTTTACATGTCGGTCATCAACGCTCACATATTTGGTCGATTCTTGTCCGTTTCATGCACTATTACTCAGCGTTTTGGGGAC
>NW_025228282.1:2050-10711 GCF_018294505.1 Triticum aestivum | reverse complement strand
ACACTCACAGTTTTGTCCAATTCTGACCCGTTTTGTGGACTATTATTCACCGTTTTGGGGTCCCGAAGCGATTTCCATAGTTGTTGAACCCCAAGGTGTGCTTACGTGTCGGTCGTCAACAATCACAGTTTTGGCCGATTCTGGCCCGTTTCTTGGACTATTACTCTGTTTTGGGTTCCCGAAGTCATTTCCATGATTGACGAACCCCGGGGTGCGTTTACATGTCGGTCATCAACACTCACATATTTGCCTGATTCTTGTCCGTTTCATGCAATATTACTCAGCATTTTGCGGACCCAGAGCGATTTCCACGATTGATGAACCCCGGGGTGCGTTTATGTGTTTGTCGTCAACTCTCACAGGTTTGGCCGATTCTGGCCTGTTTCATGGACTATTACTCACCGTTTTTGGGCCCCAAAGCGATTTCCATCGTTGTCGAACACCAAGGTGCGCTTATGTGTCGGTCATCAACAATCACAGTTCGGGCTGATTCTGGCCCGTTTCTTGGACTATTACTCTGTTCTGGGGTCCCGGAGTCATTTCCATGATTGACGAACCTCGGGGCACGTTTACGTGTCGATCATCAACACTCACATATTTGGCCGATTCTTGTCCGTTTCGTGGACTATTACTCGCCGTTTTGGGGACCCAGAGCGATTTCCACGATTGATGAACCCCGGGGTGCGTTTATGTGTTAGTTTTCAACACTCACAGTTTTGTCCAATTCTGACCCGTTTCATGGACTATTACTCATCGTTTTCGGGTACCGAAGCGATTTCCATAGTTGTTGAACCCCAAGGTGTGTATACGTGTTGATCATTAACACTCGTAGTTTTGGCCGATTCTGGCCTGCTTCATGCACTATTACTCACCATTTCAGGGTCCCGGAATGATTTCCATGGTTATCGAACTCCAAGGTGCGCTTACGTGTCGATCATCAACACTCGCGGTTTCGGCCGATTCTTGCCCGTTTCATGGACTATTACTCACCGTTTTGGGGTCCCAAAGCGATTCTCATTTCATGGACTATTACTCGCGGTTTCGTGCACTATTACTCAGCGTTTTGGGGACCCAGAGCGATTTCCACGATTGATGAACCCCGGGGTGCGTTTATGTGTCGGTCATCAACACTCACAGTTTTGTCCAATTCTGACCCTTTTTGTGGACTACTATTCACCGTTTTGGGGTCCCGAAGCGATTTCCATAGTTGTTGAACCCCAAGGTGTGCTTATGTGCCGGTCATCAACAATCACAGTTTTGGCCGATTCTGGCCTGTTTCTTGGACTATTACTCTGTTTTGGGGTCCCCAAGTCATTTCCATGATTGACGAACCCCGGGGTGCGTTTACATGTCGGTCATCAACACTCACATATTTTCCTGATTCTTGTCCGTTTCATGCAATATTACTCAGCGTTTTGCGGACCCAGAGCGATTTCCACGATTGATGAACCCCGGGGTGCGTTTATGTGTCTGTCGTTAACTCTCACAGTTTTGTCCAATTCTGACCCGTTTCGTGGACTATTACTCAACGTTTTGGGGTCCCGAAGCGATTTTCATAGTTGTTGAACCCCAAGATGTGCTTACGTGTTGGTCATCAACACTTGCAGTTTTGGCCGATTCTGGCCCGTTTTATGGACTATTACTCACCATTTTTGGGCCCCAAAGCGATTTCCATCGTTGTCAAACACCAAGGTGCGCTTATGTGTCGGTCATCAACAATCACAGTTCGGGCTGATTCTGGCCCGTTTCTTGGACTATTACTCTGTTCTGGGGTCCCGGAGTCATTTCCATGATTGACGAACCTCGGGGTGCGTTTACGTGTCGATCATCAACACTCACATATTTGGCCGATTCTTGTACGTTTCGTGGACTATTACTCGCCGTTTTGGGGACCCAAAGCGATTTCCACGATTGATGAACCCCGGGGTGCGTTTATGTGTTAGTTGTCAACACTCACAGTTTTGTCCAATTCTGACCCGTTTCATGGACTATTACTCATCGTTTTCGGGTACCGAAGCGATTTCCATAGTTGTTGAACCCCAAGGTGTGTATACGTGTTGATCATCAACACTCGTAGTTTTGGCCGATTCTGGCCCGCTTCATGCACTATTACTCACCATTTCGGGGTCCCGAAATGATTTCCATGGTTATCGAACTCCAAGGTGCGCTTACGTGTCGATCATCAACACTCGCGGTTTCGGCCGTTTCTTGCCCGTTTCATGGACTATTACTCACCGTTTTGGGGTCCCAAAGCGATTCTCATTTCATGGACTATTACTCGCGGTTTCGTGCACTATTACTCAGCATTTTGGGGACCCAGAGCGATTTCCACGATTGATGAACCCCGGGGTGCGTTTATGTGTCGGTCATCAACACTCACAGTTTTGTCCAATTCTGACCCGTTTTGTGGACTATTATTCACTGTTTTGGGGTCCCGAAGCGATTTCCATAGTTGTTGAACCCCAAGGTGTGCTTACGTGTCGGTCATCAACAATCACAATTTTGGCCGATTCTGGCCCGTTTCTTGGACTATTACTCTGTTTTGGGGTCCCGAAGTCATTTCCGTGATTGACGAACCCCGGGGTGCGTTTACATGTCGGTCATCAACACTCACATATTTGCCTGATTCTTGTCCATTTCATGCAATATTACTCAGCGTTTTGCGGACCCAGAGCGGTTTCCACGATTGATGAACCCCGGGGTGCGTTTATGTGTCTGTCGTCAACTCTCACAGTTTTGTCCAATTCTGACCCGTTTCGTGGACTATTACTCAACGTTTTGGGGTCTCGAAGCGATTTTCATAGTTGTTGAACCCCAAGGTGTGCTTACGTGTTGGTCATCAACACTTGCAGTTTTGGCCGATTTTGGCCCGTTTTATGGACTATTACTCACCGTTTTTGGGCCCCAAAGCGATTTCCATCGTTGTCGAACACCAAGGTGCGCTTATGTGTCGGTCATCAACAATCACAGTTCGGGCTGATTCTGGCCCGTTTCTTGGACTATTACTCTGTTCTGGGGTCCCGGAGTCATTTCCATGATTGACGAACCTCGGGGTGCGTTTACGTGTCGATCATCAACACTCACATATTTGGCCGATTCTTGTCCGTTTCGTGGACTATTACTCGCCGTTTTGGGGACCCAGAGCGATTTCCACGATTGATGAACCCCGGGGTGCGTTTATGTGTCAGTTGTCAACACTCACAGTTTTGTCCAATTCTGACCCGTTTCGTGGACTATTACTCATCGTTTTCGGGTCCTGAAGCGATTTCCATAGTTGTTGAACCCCAAGGTGTGTTTACGTGTTGATCATCAACACTCGTAGTTTTGGCCGATTCTGGCCCGCTTCATGCACTATTACTCACCATTCCGGGGTCCCGGAGTGATTTCCATGGTTATCGAACTCCTAGGTGCGCTTACGTGTCGATCATCAACACTCGCGGTTTCGGCCGTTTCCTGCCCGTTTCATGGACTATTACTCACCGTTTTGGGGTCCCAAAGCGATTTTCGTTTCATGGACTATTACTCGCGGTTTCGAGCACTATTACTCAGCATTTTGGGGACCCAAAGCGCTTTCCACGATTGATGAACCCCGGGTTGCGTTTATGTGTCCGTCGTCAACACTCACAGTTTTGTCCAATTCTGACCCGTTTTGTGGACTATTATTCACCGTTTTGGGGTCCCGAAGCGATTTTCATGGTTGTTGAACCCCAAGGTGTGCTTACGAGTTGGTCATCAACACTGGCAGTTTTGGCTGATTCTGGCCCGTTTCATGGACTATTACTCTTTTTGGGGTCCCGGAGTCATTTCCACGATTGACGAACCTTGGGGTGCGTTTACGTGTCGATCATCAACACTCACATATTTGGCCATTTCTTGTCCGTTTCGTGGACTATTACTCGCCGTTTTGGGGACCCAGAGCGATTTCCACGATTGATGAACTCCGGGATGCGTTTATGTGTTGGTCTTCAACTCTCACAGTTTTGTCCAATTCTGACCCGTTTCGTGGACTATTACTCAATGTTTTGGGGTCCCGAAGCGATTTTCATAGTTGTTGAACCCCAAGGTGTGCTCACGTGTTGGTCATCAACGCTTGCAGTTGTGGCCGATTCTGGCCCGTTTCATGGTCTATTACTCACCGTTTTTGGGCCCCAAAAGCGATTTCCATGGTTGTCGAACTCCAAGGTGCGCTTACATGTCGGTCATCAACAATCACAGTTCGGGCTGATTCTGGCCCGTTTCTTGGACTATTACTCTGTTTTGGGGTCCCGGAGTCATTTCCACGATTGACGAACCTCGGGGTGCGTTTACGTGTCGATCATCAACACTCACATATTTGGCCGATTCTTGTCCGTTTCGTGGACTATTACTCGCCGTTTTGGGGACCCAGAGCGATTTCCACGATTGATGAACCCCGGGGAGCGTTTATGTGTCAGTTGTCAACACTCACAGTTTTGTCCAATTCTGACCCGTTTCATGGACTATTACTCATCGTTTTCGGGTACCGAAGCGATTTCCATAGTTGTTGAACCCCAAGGTGTGTATACGTGTTGATCATCAACACTCGTAGTTTTGGCCGATTCTGGCCCGCTTCATGCACTATTACTCAGCATTTCGGGGTCCCGGAATGATTTCCATCGTTATCGAACTCCAAGGTGCGCTTACGTGTCGATCATCAACACTCGCGGTTTCGGCCGTTTCTTGCCCGTTTCATGGACTATTACTCACCGTTTTGGGGTCCCAAAGCGATTCTCATTTCATGGACTATTACTCGCGGTTTCGTGCACTATTACTCAGCGTTTTGGGGACCCAGAGCGATTTCCACGATTGATGAACCCCGGGGTGCGTTTATGTGTCGGTCATCAACACTCACAGTTTTGTCCAATTCTGACCCGTTTTGTGGACTATTATTCACCGTTTTGGGGTCCCGAAGCGATTTCCATAGTTGTTGAACCCCAAGGTGTGCTTACCTGTCGGTCATCAACAATCACATTTTTGGCCGATTCTGGCCCGTTTCTTGGACTATTACTCTGTTTTGGGGTCCCGAAGTCATTTCCGTGATTGACGGACCCCGGGGTGCGTTTACATGTCGGTCATCAACACTCACATATTTGCCTGATTCTTGTCCGTTTCATGCAATATTACTCAGCGTTTTGCGGACCCAGAGCGATTTCCACGATTGATGAACCCCGGGGTGCGTTTATGTGTCTGTCGTCAACTCTCACAGTTTTGTCCAATTCTGACCCGTTTCGTGGACTATTACTAAACGTTTTGGGGTCCCGAAGCGATTTTCATAGTTGTTGAACCCCAAGGTGTGCTTACGTGTTGGTCATCAACACTTGCAGTTTTGGCCGATTCTGGCCCGTTTTATGGACTATTACTCACCGTTTTTGGGCCCCAAAGCGATTTCCATCGTTGTCGAACACCAAGGTGCGCTTATGTGTCGGTCATCAACAATCACAGTTCGGGCAGATTCTGGCCCATTTCTTGGACTATTACTCAGCGTTTTGCGGACCCAGAGCGATTTCCATGATTGACGAACCTCGGGGTGCGTTTACGTGTCGATCATCAACACTCACATATTTGGCCGAGTCTTGTCCGTTTCGTGGACTATTACTCGCCGTTTTGGTGACCCAGAGCGATTTCCACGATTGATGAACCCTGGGGTGCGTTTATGTGTCAGTTGTGAACACTCACAGTTTTGTCCAATTCTGACCCGTTTCGTGGACTATTACTCATCGTTTTCGGGTCCCGAAGCGATTTCCATAGTTTTTGAACCCCAAGGTGTGTTTACGTGTTGATCATCAACACTCGTAGTTTTGGCCGATTCTGGCCCGCTTCATGCACTATTACTCACCATTCCGGGGTCCCGGAGTGATTTCCATGGTTATCGAACTCCTAGGTGCGCTTACGTGTCGATCATCAACACTCGCGGTTTCGGCCGTTTCCTGCCTGTTTCATGGACTATTACTCACCGTTTTGGGGTCTCAAAGCGATTGTCGTTTCATGGACTATTACTCGCGGTTTCGAGCACTATTACTCAGCGTTTTGGGGACCCAGAGCGATTTCCACGATTGATGAACCCCGGGGTGCGTTTATGTGTCCGTCGTCAACACTCACAGTTTTGTCCAATTCTGACCCGTTTTGTGGACTATTATTCACCGTTTTGGGGTCGCGAAGCGATTTCCATAGTTGTTGAACCCCAAGGTGTGCTTACGTGTCGGTCATCAACAATCATAGTTTTGGCCGATTCTGGCCCGTTTCTTCGACTATTACTCTGTTTTGGGGTCCCGAAGTCATTTCCGTGATTGACGGACCCCGGGGTGCGTTTACATGTCGGTCATCAACACTCACATATTTGCCTGATTCTTGTCCGTTTCATGCAATATTACTCAGCGTTTTGCGGACCCAGAGCGATTTCCACGATTGATGAACCCCGGGGTGCGTTTATGTGTCTGTCGTCAACTCTCACAGTTTTGTCCAATTCTGACCCGTTTCGTGGACTATTACTAAACGTTTTGGGGTCCCTAAGCGATTTTCATAGTTGTTGAACCCCAAGGTGTGCTTACGTGTTGGTCATCAACACTTGCAGTTTTGGCCGATTCTGGCCCGTTTTATGGACTATTACTCACCGTTTTTGGGCCCCAAAGCGATTTCCATCGTTGTCGAACACCAAGGTGCGCTTATGTGTCGGTCATCAACAATCACAGTTCGGGCTGATTCTGGCCCGTTTCTTGGACTATTACTCTGTTCTGGGGTCCCGGAGTCATTTCCATGATTGACGAACCTCGGGGTGCGTTTACGTGTCGATCATCAACACTCACATATTTGGCCGATTCTTGTCCGTTTCGTGGACTATTACTCGCCGTTTTGGGGACCCAGAGCGATTTCCACGATTGATGAACCCCGGGGTGCGTTTATGTGTCAGTTGTCAACACTCACAGTTTTGTCCAATTCTGACCCGTTTCGTGGACTATTACTCATCGTTTTCGGGTCCTGAAGCGATTTCCATAGTTGTTGAACCCCAAGGTGTGTTTACGTGTTGATCATCAACACTCGTAGTTTTGGCCGATTCTGGCCCGCTTCATGCACTATTACTCACCATTCCGGGGTCCCGGAGTGATTTCCATGGTTATCGAACTCCTAGGTGCGCTTACGTGTCGATCATCAACACTCGCGGTTTCGGCCGTTTCCTGCCCCTTTCATGGACTATTACTCACCGTTTTGGGGTCCCAAAGCGATTTTCGTTTCATGGACTATTACTCGCGGTTTCGAGCACTATTACTCAGCGTTTTGGGGACCCAAAGCGCTTTCCACGATTGATGAACCCCGGGGTGCGTTTATGTGTCCGTCGTCAACACTCACAGTTTTGTCCAATTCTGACCCGTTTTGTGGACTATTATTCACCGTTTTGGGGTCGCGAAGCGATTTCCATAGTTGTTGAACCCCAAGGTGTGCTTACATGTCGGTCATCAACAATCACAGTTTTGGCCGATTCTGGCCCGTTTCTTGGACTATTACTCTGTTTTGGGGTCCCGAAGTCATTTCCGTGATTGACGAACCCCGGGGTGCGTTTACATGTCGGTCATCAACACTCACATATTTGCCTGATTCTTGTCCGTTTCATGCAATATTACTCAGCGTTTTGCGGACCCAGAGCGATTTCCACGATTGATGAACCCCGGGGTGCGTTTATGTGTCTATCGTCAACTCTCACAGTTTTGTCCAATTCTGACCCGTTTCGTGGACTATTACTAAACGTTTTGGGGTCCCGAAGCGATTTTCATAGTTGTTGAACCACAAGGTGTGCTTACGTGTTGGTCATCAACACTTGCAGTTTTGGCCGATTCTGGCCCGTTTTATGGACTATTACTCACCGTTTTTGGGCCCCAAAGCGATTTCCATCGTTGTCGAACACCAAGGTGCGCTTATGTGTCGGTCATCAACAATCACAGTTCGGGCAGATTCTGGCCCGTTTCTTGGACTATTACTCTGTTCTGGGGTCCCGGAGTCATTTCCATGATTGATGAACCTCGGGGTGCGTTTACGTGTCGATCATCAACACTCACATATTTGGCCGATTCTTGTCCGTTTCGTGGACTATTACTCGCCGTTTTGGTGACCCAGAGCGATTTCCACGATTGATGAACCCCGGGGTGCGTTTATGTGTCAGTTGTCAACACTCACAGTTTTGTCCAATTCTGACCCGTTTCGTGGACTATTACTCATCGTTTTCGGGTCCCGAAGCGATTTCCATAGTTGTTGAACCCCAAGGTGTGTTTACGTGTTGATCATCAACACTCGTAGTTTTGGCCGATTCTGGCCCGCTTCATGCACTATTACTCACCATTCCGGGGTCCCGGAGTGATTTCCATGGTTATCGAACTCCTAGGTGCGCTTACGTGTCGATCATCAACACTCGCGGTTTCGGCCGTTTCCTGCCTGTTTCATGGACTATTACTCACCGTTTTGGGGTCTCAAAGCGATTGTCGTTTCATGGACTATTACTCGCGGTTTCGAGCACTATTACTCAGCGTTTTGGGGACCCAGAGCGATTTCCACGATTGATGAACCCCGGGGTGCGTTTATGTGTCCGTCGTCAACACTCACAGTTTTGTCCAATTCTGACCCGTTTTGTGGACTATTATTCACCGTTTTGGGGTC
>NW_025228282.1:0-1728 GCF_018294505.1 Triticum aestivum | reverse complement strand
GCGATTCTGGCCCGTTTCTTCGACTATTACTCTGTTTTGGGGTCCCGAAGTCATTTCCGTGATTGACGGACCCCGGGGTGCGTTTACATGTCGGTCATCAACACTCACATATTTGCCTGATTCTTGTCCGTTTGATGCAATATTACTCAGCGTTTTGCGGACCCAGAGCGATTTCCACGATTGATGAACCCCGGGGTGCGTTTATGTGTCTGTCGTCAACTCTCACAGTTTTGTCCAATTCTGACCCGTTTCGTGGACTATTACTAAACGTTTTGGGGTCCCGAAGCGATTTTCATAGTTGTTGAACCCCAAGGTGTGCTTACGTGTTGGTCATCAACACTTGCAGTTTTGGCCGATTCTGGCCCGTTTTATGGACTATTACTCACCGTTTTTGGGCCCCAAAGTGATTTCCATCGTTGTCGAACACCAAGGTGCGCTTATGTGTCAGTCATGAACAATCACAGTTCGGGCAGATTCTGGCCCATTTCTTGGACTATTACTCTGTTCTGGGGTCCCGGAGTCATTTCCATGATTGACGAACCTCGGGGTGCGTTTACGTGTCGATCATCAACACTCACATATTTGGCCGATTCTTGTCCGTTTCGTGGACTATTACTCGCCGTTTTGGTGACCCAGAGCGATTTCCACGATTGATGAACCCCGGGGTGCGTTTATGTGTCAGTTGTGAACACTCACAGTTTTGTCCAATTCTGACCCGTTTCGTGGACTATTACTCATCGTTTTCGGGTCCTGAAGCGATTTCCATAGTTTTTGAACCCCAAGGTGTGTTTACGTGTTGATCATCAACACTCATGGTTTTGGCCGATTCTGGCCCGCTTCATGCACTATTACTCACCATTCCGGGGTCCCGGAGTGGTTTCCATGGTTATCGAACTCCTAGGTGCGCTTACGTGTCGATCATCAACACTCGCGGTTTCGGCCGTTTCCTGCCCGTTTCATGGACTATTACTCACCGTTTTGGGGTCCCAAAGCGATTGTCGTTTCATGGACTATTACTCGCGGTTTCGAGCACTATTACTCAGCGTTTTGGGGACCCAGAGCGATTTCCACGATTGATGAACCCCGGGGTGCGTTTATGTGTCCGTCGTCAACACTCACAGTTTTGTCCAATTCTGACCCGTTTTGTGGACTATTATTCACCGTTTTAGGGTCCCGAAGCGATTTCCATAGTTGTTGAACCCCAAGGTGTGCTTACGTGTCGGTCATCAACAATCACAGTTTTGGCCGATTCTGGCCCGTTTCTTGGACTATTACTCTGTTTTGGGGTCCCGAAGTCATTTCCGTGATTGACGGACCCCGGGGTGCGTTTACATGTCGGTCATCAACACTCACATCTTTGCCTGATTCTTGTCCATTTCATGCAATATTACTCAGCGTTTTGCGGACCCAGAGCGATTTCCACGATTGATGAACCCCGGGGTGCGTTTATGTGTCTGTCGTCAACTCTCACAGTTTTGTCCAATTCTGACCCGTTTCGTGGACTATTACTAAACGTTTTGGGGTCCCGAAGCGATTTTCATAGTTGTTGAACCCCAAGGTGTGCTTACGTGTTGGTCATCAACACTTGCAGTTTTGGCCGATTCTGGCCCGTTTTATGGACTATTACTCACCGTTTTTGGGCCCCAAAGCGATTTCCATCGTTGTCGAACACCAAGGTGCGCTTATGTGTCGGTCATCAACAATCACAGTTCGGGCAGATTCTGGCCC
>NW_025228281.1:80720-83492 GCF_018294505.1 Triticum aestivum | reverse complement strand
TCCCACATATTCTACGAAGATCTTTATCGGTCAAACCGCATAACAACATACGTTGTTCCCTTTGTCATCGGTATGTTACTTGCCCGAGATTCGATCGTCGGTATCTCAATACCTAGTTCAATCTCGTTACCGGCAAGTCTCTTTACTCGTTCCATAATGCATCATCCCGCAACTAACTCATTAGTCACATTGCTTGCAAGGCTTATAGTGATGTGCATTACCGAGAGGACCCAGAGATACCTCTCCGACAATCGGAGTGACAAATCCTAATCTCGATCTATGCCAACTCAACAAGTACCAACGGAGACACCTGTAGAGAACTTTTATAATCACCCAGTTACGTTGTGACGTTTAGTAGCACACTAAGTGTTCCTCCGGTATTCGGGAGTTGCATAATCTCATAGTCATAGGAACATGTATAAGTCATGAAGAAAGCAATAGCAACATACTAAAAGATCAAGTGCTAAGCTAACGGAATGGGTCAAGTCAATCACATCATTCTCTAATGATGTGATCATGTTAATCAAATGACAACTCATGTCTATGGCTAGGAAACTTAACCATCTTTGATTCAACGAGCTAGTTAAGTAGAGGCATAGTAGTGACACTCTGTTTTTCTATGTATTCACACATGTACTAAGTTTCCGGTTAATACAATTCTAGCATGAATAATAAACATTTATCATGATATAAGGAAATATAAAATAACAACTTTATTATTGCCTCTAGGGCATATGTCCTTCACGAACAACTCACCTACATCCTCTTTCGCTGCTCTGTGTGTCATCTTACCATCTCTGTTACAGTTAGCATTTGGTTTACTGCAAGTAACAATTGATATGAATATGATACTTGTTTCTTAATTATGATCTCGATTGCATGTTATTCAAATTTTACCCACTGTTTTTCTGGATTAAACTTCATGGAAAATTCCTTAAAAATATTCAACATGATACTCTTTTGGGTCATTGTCTAGTCACATTACCTTGGTCTACCACTCTCTCTGTTAAACTTCCCCCTCGACCTTCCAACCTATTGACCAATATTTCTTCAGACACCTCACTCGTCGAGCAGCTTCCTGCTCTCTTGCGGAGTTAGGTTAACTCGTAAGGACTGATGAGTCCATTGTCAATCTTCTCGTTGACCCATGCGTAACCGAGCCTATCAGGCCACATGCTGCTAATAATGGGACAAATATGTATTGCTCCTCCAACTCTCCCAATACGTCATCATGGTCGAGGTGAACTCTGTGTGTTCCCCATCTCTCCCCAAAGTATTGTGTTTCCCTTAACCCACCGCCCCCGCTCTTTCCTCCTAGCTTGCTCCCGTGCAAAGCTGCACAATAGTACATTGACTATCTGCTCACCGGTGTTTAGACACTAAGGGAACCACTGCTGTGTTGGCCTGGCCCTTTAGTGGATGAGGTTAGTGCTAATTCCTATCTTGGATGCCATTATTTGCTGACCAGTGGGGCCTGAGCTTAATTAAAATAGTAACCAGTTCTGAAATAATTATAGTCCTGTTGGTGGGTTCCACAGTCTAGTTTGGCTTAGTTGAAGCTGACTTTGGCCACAATGTGGAAAGACCGATTCTAAAACCGATAGCACATAAGCCACAATACCGCTCTGTTCTACTTTTAGACGATCCATTTCCAGTTTTGGAACATGGGGGACCTAATGTAGGAAAAGAAAGATACCAATTGTCTAGATGTAAACTTAAGGGACCAAAAATAGACATTTTCTCAAAGAAAATGGCGCTCATACCGTAAGGTATGCACAAAGTGTCAACATCGAACATTGCAAGATTACAAATAGAGCATATGTTTCCTTCAGTGAAAAAGGACACTCGTTTACAACCAACATGCATCAGGGCTCTGGGAAAGTGCCGAGGAGGCAAAAAAAAAAAAAAAACTCCCATTTTTGACTATGCCCGACACATAGTCATAACTTACGGGTTGGTATAAGATATTTGGAAGTGGTACTTGGGCACCCAACATGTCAGCTATCGTTATTTTAGGAAAAACATGTATTAGGGTGTCACTACTGACAGTTAATAGTTTGCCAGTATTTACACAATCACCACCGACAGGACCATTTCGTAGCCCGTCAGTTGAGAGGTACCTCAGCGGTATGTATTACTCCCTCCGTTCGTAAATATAAGTTTTTGGAGAGATTTCACTATAAACCACATACGGATATATGTAGATGCATTTTAGAGTGTAGATTCACTCATTTTGCTTCATATGTAGTATATAGTGAAATCTCTACAAAGACTTATATTTAGGAACGGAGGGAGTACAATGGTGGCCTCACAGCTCACCGCTAATAGGTGGACCTGCGGCGCGTCATTTCGTGGCGAGTCAACATTGCACGATCGTCTGTGACTTATAGTCGATGGCCTATCGACCAGTGTTGACTCATGAGCTACGACGTTTTTCTGTAGTAATGCTTGTGCCAAGTTGGTCTGGGTTCTTCAAAAAAGTTTAGTTAGTTTGGCCATGGTTAGTATCGCAAGGAAATAGGTTCAAATGAAAATGAAACCACCAAAACTTGTAGATTGCCATATATAACTAGAAAAAAATCCAGTCCTTCCGTGATTAACCCTAGGACGATTTCACTAGGTATGTTTAGATGGTGACCAAAGCTAGCTCATCCTACAATCATTTTTGTCATGACTATAGATTTGCTATTTGTTAGGATGATGAATATGCAATTCTGAGCATAGGCTCATTTGCACCCGGCGAACAGTAAATTGATTTTTTTATAGAAAAAA
>NW_025228281.1:71576-79202 GCF_018294505.1 Triticum aestivum | reverse complement strand
AATCTTGTTCTTTTCTCTCACCCTCTACTTCCTTCCACTGCCGACACATGGAACCGTCGGAGATGGTGCCGGTGGAGGTGTTGAAGGATCCAAGCATCACGCTCGCCCGCAAGATCACCTCGGCGACGCGGCAAACTCATATTTGCCGGCGTGGCCGGCTAGCCTCCATTTTGAATGAACACTTTGCATATTTCACAAGCAAATATATAGTTTCACAAGGTAACATAGTTTTCGTAGCCAAATATAAAACATAGTTTTACAAGCCCGAATATAAATTAAATTGTTCTCATATAGTTTTACAAGCCAAATAAAAAGGATACATCTATTGGTTGCCAATATGAACCCACATACGGTTGACCAAATCATTTTGCAGCTGCACGTGAGTTTCCAATCACGCATTTCATGATGAAATTGGGTGAACTGTTCAAACGTTGCCGCTCCTCCATGCTCAGGCACAACATTCTCATCCTGAAACTGAAACCCTTGATCGTAGATACGTTCCGGAAGCTCATCTTCTACGATCATATAGTGCATGATCACACAAGCAGTCATCACCTCCCACAGCTTCTTCATGCTCCAAGTCCTAGCAGGATACCGAACGATGCCCCATCGAGATTGCAAAACACCAAAGGCATGCTGGACGTCCTTCCTAGCATTCTCTTGCTTTTGAGCAAATCTTTTTCTCTTCTCTCCGACAGGGTTGGGGATTGCTTCACAATAGTGGTCCACTAAGAATAGATACCGTCACATAGGTGGTATCCTTTGTCGTAGTTGTGGCCGTTGATGGTAACATTCATCGGTGAATTGTTGCCTTCGGCAAGCCTTGCAAAAACGGGCGAGCGTTGAAGCACGTTGATATCATTGTGTGATCCGGCCATGCCGAAGAAAGAGTGCCAGATCAAGAGATCTTGTGATGCCACGGCCTCAAGTATGACAGTGCAAGCCCCGACATGGCCCTTATATTGCCCTTGCCAAGCAGAAGGGCAGTTCTTCCACTCCCAGTGCATGGAGTCTATCCTGCCAAGCATCCATGTGAAGCTCCTGCGGGCATTCATAGCCAAGAAGCGGGCTGTATCTTGAGGAGTCGGCTCTCTCAAGTACTCAGGGCCAAACACATCAATCACAACCTTGCAGAAGTTGTACAAGGAGTCTAGCTAGGCACGTAGACTCACTCATATGGACGTACTCGTCAATGAGATCAACGAGCGTGTCAGGACGAAGGAGTTGGCTGGGCGGCGAGGCGGCTTCTTGGTCGCGGCTGTGTCGAGGAGTGGGGTGGGAACCTTTCGGATCCCCGGCGGCGAGCGGTGTTGTAGGTGAGGGCGGCGGGGGGTGGGTGTTGCGGCTCCAGCAGTTGGCAAAGGCACCGGAAAATGGGCGGCGGCGGCGGCGACGAAGGAGGCGGGTGAGGTTTTGCTGTTGGAATGGGAGAGGATGGCCAATGTGCCACCGACTAGCGGACCAGGGGGGCCACGGTAGATTATGTCATGAGCAGCACGAAGCAAATGAGAGGCTGGGGAGGATGGCAACTTCATTTGATATTGGACGCCTGCCCCTTTCCAAAAAGAAGAGAAAAGAGTAATAAAGGCTGTGCTGAGCGAGATCCGAGAGGTCGTTTTACTTAGCGTTGCCTGCCTGTTTGGGGCCTAGGAGTGGAAAGCTTTGCCTTGCCAATTATGCTAGGCGTCCAGATCTGCACGATGCGGTCTCTGATGCGGGGCATTGGGCAAAAGCGACCCAGGCCGCATCTGCTGAAAATCTTAAACCGACCGGCAGATGCCTCCTCTCCTCCCTCCTCTGGGTAGAGTGGCGCCAAAAGATATCGTGGTCCTAGCTAGCTAGCCTGTCTTGTCGCGTCTGTCCTTGTCCAGGCCGGTTCACCTAGCTTTCTCAAGAGAAACATAACACGTTGGGATTATTACATCTGTTGTCCAGTACTACATACCTAAAATGTTGCTGCTGCTTGTGATTAATTATCGTCAGATGAGCATGCTGCATGTGGGTGTCATCTCATCAGAGATTTAGCAGAAGGGACTAGCTCTAGATGATAGTAATGCTATAATACTCCTATACCACGTTAGGTGCATTATCCGGGACTGGCTAAATATGTTAACTATGGCTCAAGAACACCATTAACTAGTGTGCATTACATTCGGCAATGAGACATGCCCAATATGTGCATGTCTTACATTCTGTCTCTGTATCTTAACTAGAACTTTAGAAGATACACCTTCCGTTCTAAAATAATTGAAGTTCGAGGTTTGTCCGAAGTCAAATTTGCTTCAGTTTGACCAACTATGAAAAAAAAAACATGGTAAGATCTACATCACCAAATACACATAGTATGAAAATATATTTCTTAAAGAATCTAAAGAGACTAATTTGGTGTTGTAGATGTTAATATAATTTTCTATAGACTTGGTCGAACTTATACAAGTTTGACTTAGGATAAACATAGAACTTCAATTATTTTGAAACGGAGGTAGTACATAGTAATGTTTTCATGCTGTAATTTCCACCACAATTTCTCCGAGTGGCTGTTGCAGCCTTGCAGTAACTATAGCCAGAAGCTATACAGTCCCCATCGATCGATTGGGCATCCGCATTGTTACAAAAGTATAGTACCTGCGTTTGAAATAGTGAGGGAATTCTCACATGCAATATACAGTACTGCATCTGAGTCACTTGGATAAGCGAAGCAATGAAAGCAACAATTAACAGAAGAGTAGTAGAATGGTGAAAACAAGAAAAATTGAAATCTCCTTGCCGTCTCTATATAGTGACCAAACTGTCTATCTGGTCAAGGAATCCCATAAGAGAAACTCAACTGAAAGAAGAACATATGGATCGAACGCACACACGAGGTTGACACAAGCAAATCATTCACTTGACATGTGTCAAGCTAATCAAGATACTCCCACAAACATATAGTAGCAGTTTCACATGCATGCTTGTATTCACAAAAGAGGACTTTTAACATACCGAAAGAGCTAGCGGATGCCCGCTATTGCATCTGGAGATCAGGGACCAGTTAGCAGACCTATCATAGACGAAGAGACAAGTCGACGTCGACCATGGCGCCACCGTGCTCCGGCCTGCTCCTGCCGTGCTTGTGCGCCTTGACAGCAGGAGCAGCCGTCCCGGCCGCAGACATGAAACCGCCGCCGTGCCAGGGCAGCCTCTCGTCTGGCGCTGCAGCAGGCGCACCCTGCCGAGCGGCAGCGGCTTGCCGGCGGCGCTTGGCGACGTTGCGCTCGTGCTTATGTGCGTTTTGGTGGCCGCCGAGCGCCTGCGAGGTGACGAACTTGCGGTTGCAGTACACGCAGAGGAAGAAGCCGGGGCGGGGCTCGGACGCCATGGGGCGGAGGGTGAGCTCCAGGCACAGGTCCTCCTGCTCACCGGTCAGCTGTTCCATTCTAGTCACGGACTTACCGTCGTCTATATGCGAGGGTGAAACCTTAATTCGCCACGAAAACTGCTGTGCTACCCCAAGGATTTTTATATAGCACAGCTTAACGGGTTTCGCACTGTTCATTGGGATCTCGTTACTGTAGCCGGTGGCCGGACACGGCGCACATCTCCCGCCGACCGCTGATTGGCTGACGGCGGTCGCTACCGAAGAGTAGCTGGGAGGATTTATCACACATGCATTGAGGGCTGATACCTATTGTTTCGTTTCATCTCGACTGAGGAGCGCTCCGCGAGTTTGCTCTGCTGAAAATCATTGGGAATCAAAATAGGGTTGCAGATGCTTTTAGCTAGAACTAGCAAAGTGTCCCCCTCGGTGCGCAGGCTAGACCTTTCGAAATTTTAACAATGAGAACATGTTATTTAGTTTGTTTAAAAAAATGGGACCAAATGTGATGGCGTTGCAAATATAAGACTTTTGAGAACATAGTTTAGTCTTATGTATGATTGGTTTTCTCATCTATAGATAAACATATATTGTATCCATTCATCACTTAACTGGTTATTATCCATGATGCACTAAATGTATTTTTTATGATGAATCGCATGGGGCAATTATATTTGTATAATTTTTAAACACGTTCAATAGATTTAGCTTCCAAAATTAAATTACCATTAAGTATAAATATGTGCTACTTTGATTATAGAAATGTTTATAAACAACACACAACTAAAACTAATTGATTTGTGATAGAAAAACATTATTGATAGTTAAAACCATTGTTCTAGATTGTTTCACTACCTTTGACCGTACAAACCAAATGTCAGAAAGACGAAAGGGTAGAACATATACGTAAATCTAAAAGGGCTGGAAGGATATGTTGAATTTACAAATGTACGGCCTACAAACTTTGAAGAGTTGTACTTCTTCTTCTTCACCTAAAATTTCTTGTATTCACCCCATTTTGGAATAACTATGTACTTCGAGTTTGTATTTATAATTACTCGTGCCTTTACTTTCATAGCATAAAATACTATATAAGATGACAGATACTCGTCTACATGCACTCTATTTTGTAGCCATTAATGGTTACATTATTTTGGCTTTACCAACTATGTGCAATTTTTTTGAGTATATTTGGACATGTTCATAAAAAATATTAATCTTACTCTATATAAGGGTTTGCATAGTGAATAATTTTATTTCTTCTCTGAACTTCTTTTTCATCATTTTTCCTTGAAACAAGACTAAACAACTAAAATCATAATTTCGTTTCTTGAAGAAACTACCAGTACCTCACATTAGCACTAGTACCAATGGTTCTTATAACCTCCCAAATTGGTTCCCAGGATTCGTGATGCATATAGTAGCAAGTCTGCACTGGATGGAAACACATGTTTTTTCTTGGGTATTTGTTGTTGGTCCTACTGCGATTGAAGAACGCACGATAGGACAGGGGTTTAGTAGCAGTGTCTTGAAGTGGATAAAGACATGCCGCATTATGATGTCTACTACACAACTTGTTCTTGTAGACTCGTGTTGGGCCTCCTAGCGTAGAGTTTTGTAGGACAGTAGTAAATTTCTCTCAAGTGGATGACCTAAGGTTTATCAATCTGTGGGAGGCGTAGGATGAAGATGGTCTCTCTCAAACAACCGTGCAACCAAATAACAAAAAGTCTCTTGTGTCTCCAACACACCAAATACAATGGTAAATTTTATAGGTGCACTAGTACGGCGAAGAGATGGTGATACAAGTGTAGTAATGATAGTAGATACTGATTTTTGTAATAGTAACAATAAAAAACAGCAAGGTAGCAAGTAACAAAAGTGAGCAAAACGGTATTGCAATGATTGAAAATGAAGCCTAGGGTCCATACTTCGGCTAGTGCAATCTCTCAACAATGCTAATACAATTGGATCATATAACCATCCCTCAATGAGCGATGAAGCATCACTCCAAAGTTCTTATCTAGTGGAGAATATAAGACGAAATTGTTTGTAGGGTACGAAACCACCTCAAAGTTATCCTTTCCGATCAATCTATCCAAGAGTTCCTACTAAAGTAACAACAAGTTATACTTTCCAATCGATCTATCCAAGAGTTCGTACTAAAATAACACCATATGATACACATCAACGAACTCTAATGTCACCTAGATACTCCAATGTCACCACGAGTATCCGTGAGTTGATTATACAGTATGCATCAAATAATTTCAGATTCATAATACTCAATCCAACACAAAGAACCTCAAAGAGTGCCCCAAGATTTCTACCGAGAGACAAGGACGAAAACGTGCATCAACCCCTATGCATAGATTACCCCAATGTCACCTCGGGAATCCGCGAGTTGAGTGCCAAAACATATATCGAGTGAATCAATATGATACTTCATTGTCACCACGGGTATTCATAGCAAGACATACATCAAGTGCTCTCAAATTCATAAAAGTATTTAATCCGATAATAACGAAATCTCAAAGGGAAAACTCAATTTATCACAATAAGATAGAGAGGGGGAAACACCCTATGATCCAACTATATTAACAAAGCTCGCGATACATTAAGATCGTGCCAAATCAAGAAAGAAAGAGAGAGAGAGAGAGAGAGAGAGAGATTAAACACATAGGTACTAATACAAACCCCCAGCCCCGAGGGTGGACTACTCCCTCGTCATCATGGTGGACACCGAGATGATGAAGATGGCCACCGGTGATGATTTCTCCCTCCGGTAGGGTGCTGGAATGGGGTCTAGATTTGTTTTTCGTGCTACAGAGGCTTGCGGCGGAGGAACTTCTGATCTAGGTTAACTTTCGGGGGTTTCTGCATATATAGGATTTTTTGGCATCGGTTTCACGCGAAGATGTGCCTCAGGGGGCCCACTACCCACCAGGGCGCACCAAGGAGGTATGGCATGCCCTAGTGCCTTGTGGGCAGAGCCCCCCTGTTGGTTCTTTGTTCCATTATTTATCTTTTCTTCCAAAAAAATCATCAAAAAGTTTCGTCCAATTTCGAGAACTTTTGTTTCTGCACCAAAAACAGCACTGTAGTTCTGCTGAAAACAGCGCCAGTCCGGGTTAGTTCCATTCAAATCATACCAAAACCATATAAAATTGTTGTAAACATTGCATGAATACTTCATAAATTATAGATACGTTGGAGACGTATCAGCATCCCCAAGCTTAATTCCTGCTCGTCCTCGAGTAGGTAACTGATGAGAGAAATAATTTATGAAGTGTGAATGCTAGCATAGTGCATAAGATTGATCAATGATAATTTCAATCACTTTTCCTAGCACCATAACAGTAACTCTTTCTCATAAAACTCATCGTGATAAAGTAGCAATCAATTCACATGTTACGGTTCAAACAATGACTTCTCTTGCAACTTAACAACCTATGTTCTTAGTCACCAAACAATTGCAATCTAACTTATTCAACAAAGTCTAAGTAATAGCTCCACATACTCAATCATCATATAGTCTTCTATGATTGCTAGTACTCAAAGCATATTTTAGAACAAATGGCATTCATTGAACACAGAGAAATATAGGGGCTTAATGTTTCGCCTCCCAACTCATTTATCATAGAGATAATTGTCAACAATAATAATTCATGATCAAATATATTTGACTAGTCATATGTGCCTAGATCTTTCCGCACCACATGATGCTTGCCAACTAGAGAATAATTGAGGTTGAAACAAGAATTCATACTATTGACTCTTTGCATAAAAGTAAATACTTAAAAGTAAAAGATAGACCCCCCGGCACCGCCCCCGCCGCCCGGCGCCCCTCGCCACCGCCCCCGCCGACCGTCCCATTGCTCCGGTGAGGGACCAATTTTTTTTTTTCATTTTTTTTCTGTTTAATTGTTAGTGCTAGATTGTGTTAGTGTTAGTGTTAGAAAAGAATGAGAAGAAGTAGAAGTAGTAGAAGAAGTAGAAGAAGAAGAAAAGAGAAGAAGTAGAAAAAAGATGAAAAAAGAAAAAGAAGAAAAGAAGTAGAAGAAGAAGAAAGGAAGAAAAGAAAAGAAGTACAAAAAAGATGTAAAAAGAAGAAGAAGAAAAGAAGTAGAAGAAGAAGAAAGGAAGAAACGAAAAGAAGTAAAAAAGTAGAAAAAAGATGAAAGAAGAAGAAGAAGAAAGGAAAGAAGAAGAAGAAGAAGAGAAAGAAAGAAGAAGACCCCTCCGGCCCCACCCCACCCGCCGACACCCCG
>NW_025228281.1:69920-70814 GCF_018294505.1 Triticum aestivum | reverse complement strand
CCCCGAAACAGCACCCCGACCCCGACACGGCACCCCGACACCGACACGACACCCCGACCCCCGACACCTCCCGAAAAGGTGTTCTTTGGCCTTGCAGAGGCCGATGGGGTCATATATTTGTGAATTATTAGTTAGGTCATATATTTTTCAATTTTGTTATGAAAACATCATATATAATTGTGTTGATCGGGTAGATTTAAATGTGCAGTTGTTTCATCGCTGCGAGGTTTGGTGGTCGACGACCTCGCCGTGCGTTTGACGAGCTCTGCCCCTTCGTTCGTGCGTGAGCACAAATGACATGTCCTCCTCCCCCATTAATTATTTGCTCTGTTCCGGTGTTCGTGCCGATGAAACTTGATAGCTAGCTATATATGTGTCTTGAATCATCAGTATGCGTAACTAATATGTGTCTCCCGTTCGAAAGCGTCATAGTTATAAATATGCATGCATTTGCATATTTATAATCTTGATTCTTAAGAATTGTCCAACGCTATCCATGGACAGCCCGAGTATGTTTAGATTGGGTTCGTTTTCCCATATGCTTTGCTCCGGATCTGACGCATAAGTTTTGTCAGTGCCTCCCCTGTTGTTCTCCGGGTACACATCCTCTCTGTTTATTGCAGAGACGTGTATCAGGAGAACAACGGGGAGGTGCTGCCGAAATTTTGCGTAGGATCCGGAGCATCGCATGGGAAAATGAACCCAATCTAAACATACTCGGGTGGGATTAGGACCTATCATTACCTATTAGAGTGTAGGTTGCATGGACGTAATAAAATTGACAAAGTAGATCAACTGATGAATATATACATGGTGAATTATATATATATATATATATATATATATATATATATATATATATATATATATATATATATATATATATATATATAT
>NW_025228281.1:13059-69575 GCF_018294505.1 Triticum aestivum | reverse complement strand
GATGGAAAACATGGTGCAAGACTTCGATGATGCTCGGGATTCGGACGAGGAGATGGAGGAATCTGCAAAGGCCTTCAATGAAATGTTGGAGTCTTCAAAACGTCCGCTCCATGAGCACACTGAGCTTTGTCAGTTGGATGCCATCTCACAAGTAATGGCTCTGAAGGCTCAGTTCAACTTGGGCAGAGAATGCTACGATGCAATGATGACAGTATTTGGATGCTTTCTACCCAAAGGCCATGTAATGCCTGCAAACCTGTACCAGTCGGACAAAATCCTCCGTGCACTGAAGATGCCCTATGATAAGATACATGCCTGTGAGAAAGGATGTGTCTTGTTTAGGCTTGACTATGCGGACTTGAACTATTGTCCCATTTGCAAGTCTTCCAGGTATGTTGCGGTGGACAACGGTATGGGTGAGAAGACACATACCAAAATCCCCGTTAGTGTTCTTCGGTATATGCCAATCGTACCAAGACTTCAACGTCTTTTCATGGTCGAAGAGACGGCCAGACAGATGACATGGCACAAAACGGGTAAAAGAACCGAACTAGATGCAGATGGGAATCTGATGATTGTACACACATCGGATGGTGTTGCGTGGAAAAAGTTTGATGAATTACATGCTGACAAAGCGGCAGATCCGAGGCATCCTCGAGTCGGCATCAGCACGGATGGGTTCAGTGTGTTTGGTATGACGGCAGCCCAATACAGTTGTTGGCCCGTATTTGTCTTTCCACTCAATCTCCCCCCCGGACAGATTATGCAAAGGAAGAACATTTTCCTGACGTTGATAATTCCAGGGCCCAACTATCCGGGGAAAAATATGAATGTGTACATGCAGCCGCTTAAGGACGAATTGCAAGAAGCCTGGGATAATGAGTTCAAGACATACGACGCCTATAGCAAACGGAACTTCATAATGCATGTCTGGTACATGTACTCGACGCATGACTTGCCGGCGTATGCGCTATTCGTTGGCTGGTGTGTGCATGGAAGGTTCCCGTGCCCCACATGCAAGGGAGCTCTTGAGTTTCGTTGGCTTCAGGACGGTCGCAAGTTTTATTGCTTCGACATGCATAGACAATTCCTGAATCCTCGCCATAAGTTCAGGAAAGACAAGAAGAACTTCATCAGAGGTAGAGTTGTCAAAAACTCTGCACCACCTGCATTGACAGGCCAACAGACCCTGGATCAGTTAAACGCTCTCGAGCTAGATCCAGAGCGTCCAGGGTACTTCAAGGGGTATAATTCTAAGCACGCCTGGACTCACAAAACATGCTTATGGGATCTGCCTTACTTCAAAGACCTCCTTTGCCCACACAACATCGACGTGATGCACACTGAGAAGAATATCGCCGAGGCACTTTTTGGTACATTGTTCGGCATAGATGGGAAGTCAAAGGATAATACTAAGGTTAGAGTCGATCGGGAGGCGCTATGTGATAGGCCGTTACAAAACATGAAAGAACCGAAAGGAAAGCAGAACTGGACGAAGCCAAAGGCATGGTTCAATCTTGGAAGGCCAGTTATGAGGAAAATTATCTTGTGGGTGAAAATGCAGTTGATGTTCCCCGATGGGTATGCAATGAATCTAAAGAGGGGAGCCAGTCTTGATAAATTGAAAATATTTGGTCTCAAGAGTCATGATTGGCACATATGGATTGAGCGGGTAATGCCGGTGATGTTGCGTGGCTTCATCCCTGCGGATGAATGGCTAGTACTGGCAGAACTCAGCTATTTCTTCCGTGTTCTTTGTGCGAAAGAACTATCGCCTGGCGTGTTAGAAGAAATGGAAGAGTTGGCGCCGGAGTTGATCTGCAAGTTAGATAAGATCTTTCCATCGGGCTTCTTTAATCCAATGCATACTTTGATTTTGCATCTCCCGACCGAGGCAAGATTGGGGGGGGGGCCCGTGCAAAATCGTTGGTGCTACCCAACTGAGAGGATGCAGAAGACGCTTCGACAAAAATGTAAAAATAAATGTAGAATTGAAGCATCGATGGCTGAGGCATTCATCACCGAGGAGGCGGCAAACTTCGTGACAACACACTACGAAGCCAAAAATCGTCATTTGCATAATCCGAAGCCTCGGTACAATGCTGACGACCCTAAAAAGGGCGGATCCAACCTCAGCCTATTCAAAGGGAATCTCGCACCAGCCAGTGTTTCAAATCCAGTATCTTTGGATAACGAACAATGGCGGACCATTTCGTTGTATATCTACAACAACCTGATAGAAGTGCGGCCGTACATCGAGTAAGTTCTCGGTACATTGTTTCGCAACTTCTATTTCCTTTGAACTGCTCTTATTCCTGGATATTTCATACCGTAGCCTACTTTTCCGGAGCCTTTTGCCATCCGCGGCTGACGGCAAAGGCCTTTGCCGTTCGCCGTGGCAGCCGGCAAAATAGCTGATTCCTGTAGTGTATGACCAATATTGTGATTGTCAAGCTTCAAACGATTTCACTTTCTAAACCCAACGTGAAGGTACTACTAGGCATGATATGAACATATAATTTCAACTTCATGATATTCAATTCATTTAACAATTTACTCATAGGATATAAGTGAAACACAAGAGTAAATGGCAAATTACTCCAAAAAGTTATAAGTGAAGATCAAGCGAGTAGTTAAGTAAATGGGTAACTATTTGAGGACTCTCTCTTATTTAAAAACTTTCAGATCTAAGTATTTTATTAAAACATCAAAGAAAACAAAATAAAATGACATTCCAAGAATAGCACATATCATGTGAAGAAACAAAAAGTTAGGCTCAACCGATACTAACCGATAATTGTTGATCAAGAAAAGGTGGGATACCTACCAGGGCATCCCCAAGCTTAGATGCCTGAAACTTCTTGAAATATTATCTTGGGGTGCCTTGGGCATCCCCAAGCTTGAGCTTTTGTGTCTTCTTAATTCATTTTATATCACGGTTTCCCTAAATCTCATAAACTTCATCCACACAAAACTCAAAAAGAACTCGTGAGATAAGTTAGTATAAATCAACTCGAAACCTTATCATTATATACTATAACAAATCACTAAAATTATTATTTAACATTGCATACTAAAAATCCTCTGCATATTTGATACGTCTCCAACGTATCTATAATTTTTGATTGTTCCATGCTATATTATATTCTGTTTTGGACATTAATGGGCTTTATTATACACTTTTATATTATTTTTGGGACTAACCTATTAACCGGAGGCCCAGCCCAGAATTGCTGTTTTTTTGCCTATTTCAGAGTTTCGCAGAAAAAGAATATCAACGGAGTCCAAACGGAATGAAACCTTCGGGAACGTGATTTTCGGAACGAACGTGATCCAGAGGACTTGGACCCTACGTCAAGACATCAACCAGGAAGGCACGAGGTAGGGGGGCGCCTACCCCCCCCCCCAGGCGCGCCCTCCACCCTCGTGGGCCCCACGTTGCTCCTCCTATATATACCTACGTACCCCCAAACTACCATATACGAAGCCAAAAACCTAATTCCACCGCCGCAACCTTCTGAACCGTGAGATCCCATCTTGGGGCCTTTTCCGGAGCTCCACCGGAGGGGGCATCGATCACGGAGGGCTTATACATCAACACCATAGCCTCTCCGATGATGTGTGAGTAGTTTACCTCAGACCTTCGGGTCCATAGTTATTAGCTAGATGGCTTCTTCTCTCTCTTTGGATCTCAATACAAAGTTTTCCACGATTCTCGTGGAGATCTATTCGATGTAATCTTCTTTTGCGGTGTGTTTGTTGAGACCGATGAATTGTGGGTTTATGATCAAGTTTATCTATGAACAATATTTGAATCTTCTCTGAATTCTTTTATGTATGATTGGTTATCTTTGCAAGTCTCTTCGAATTATCAGTTTGGTTTGGCCTACTAGATTGATTCTTCTTGCAATGGGAGAAGTGCTTAGCTTTGGGTTCAATCTTGTGGTGTCCTTTCCCAGTGACAGTAGGGGCAGCAAGGCACGTATTGTATTGTTGCCATCGAGGATAACAAGATGGGGTTTATATCATATTGCATGAGTTTATCCCTCTACATCATGTCATCCTACTTAAAGCGTTACTCTGTTCTTATGAACTTAATACTCTAGATGCATGCTGGATGGCGGTCGATGTGTGGAGTAATAGTAGTAGATGCAGGCAGGAGTCGGTCTACTTGTCGCGGACGTGATGCCTATATACATGATCATACCTAGATATTCTCATAACTATGCTCAATTCTGTCAATTTCTCAACAGTAATTTGTTCAGCCACCATAATACTTATGCTCTCGAGAGAAGCCACTAGTGAAACCTATGGCCCCCGGGTCTATCTTCCATCATATTTATCTTCCAACACTTAGCTATTTTTATTGTCTTTTATTTTACTTTGCATCTTTATCGTAAGTGACCGTGAAGGGATTGACAACCCCTTTATTGTGTTGGTTGCGAGGATTTATTTGTTTGTGTAGGTGTGAGGGACTCGTGCTTGGCCTCCTACTGGATTGGTACCTTGGTTCTCAAAAACTGAGGGAAATACTTACGCTGCTTTACTGCATCACTCTTTCCTCTTCAAGGGAAAACCAACGCAGTGCTCAAGAGGTAGCAATATTTAATACTCGTATCCTCAAATAGAATCATTAAACAAGCAAACATAACAACAATCTGTCAAAACATGACAACCTGTAAAAGATGCAAGAAGATTCATACTTCTCTAACTCCAAAAATTCTGAAACATTACCACAATGTAGAAAATTTGTCATATCTTATTGTGCAAAAAAAATCAGGATTTTATCACGTTCTGATTTTTCTCAAGAATTCATGCACTAGCGTGCAACTTTCTGTCTTCAAACAACCACATATAGACTTGCAAAATAAGCATGATAAAGGCTATACTTGACATTTTTATTGAAATAGAAGATACAAAACATTATTCAGCAAGCAAATACAAACAAAAGAAAATGACGCTCCAAGAAAAACACATATCATGTGACGAATGAAAATATAGCTCTAAGTGAGGTTACCGATAATGTTGATGACGAAAGAGGGGATGTCTTCTGGGGCATCCCCAAGCTTAGTTGCTTGGGTCTTCCTTGAATATTACCTTGGGAGTGCCTTGGGCATCACCAAGATTAGGGTCTTATCACTCCTTATTTTCCTCATATCGATATCTCACCCAAAATTCGAAAACTTCAATCACACAAAACTTAACAGAATTTTGTGAGATGGGTTAGTATGATAAAAAGCAAACCATTCACTTTGGTTCTGTCAAAGACAAGATTCATAATTATTTCCACATAATGCCTACTCTACCTTATCATTTCCACAATTTATATCACTTAATATAAGCTATGGAAACACTAAAACAAGCAAATTATGCATTGAAAATAGAATCTGTCAAAAACAGAACAACCTGTAATGATCTGAATAATGACCATATTTCTGCAACTCTAAAAATTCTGAAAAATTAGGAAAACGTGTAAAATTTGTATATAAATCATCTGTAGAAAATTCATAACAAAAACACGTTTTGGTGAATTTACAAAATTCCAAAACCGAGCCCAAAACTTTTTGTTTTTGCACAGAATCAGATCAACTATCATCCACACTATCCCAAAGGCTTTACATGGCACTTTATTGAAACAAAAGCTATAAAACATGATTAATACAGTAGCATAATCATGTAAACACATAAAAACAGTAGGTATAAATATTGGGTTGTCTCCCAACAAGCGCTTTTTTCTTTAATGTCATTTAGTTAGGTTTGATGATTTCAATGATGCTCGCATAAAAGTAATAAATTGACACATAAAGGGAGCATCATGAAGCATATGACTAGCACATTTAAGTCTAACCCACTTCCTATGCATAGGGATTTTGTGTTGATTGGTGAGCTACAATGTTTTTTGTAGTAATGCTTGAGCCAACTTGCTTTGATTCATCAATAAATTATAGTTAGTTTGGCCAAGGTTGGTATAGCAAGGAAATAGATACAAATGAAAATGAAACCACCAAAGTCGATTGTCATGTAACTAGAATTTTTACTGGCCTTCCGTGATTAACCGATGATCGATTTGTACCACTATGTATGTTTAGACCAAAACTAGCTCATCCTACAAATTATTTGGCCATGACTATAGATTTGGTATTTGTTAGGGTGATTACCAATTTGGTGGCCTACAACGGATCTTTCTCCGCTCCAAACGGTTCACACCTTTGCTCCCTGGCTATCTTTTTGAAGTTCCCCTAGGTAGGGTAACACTTGAGCACTCGCAACAACAAAAAAAGGTAACACTAGAGCAACTCGCTGAATCATCCAATCTTGGCTGAGCACGCAGCTCCTTTGCACTATTGTTAGGGCATCTTCAAGGCGGTCCGTCAAATTGTCCGTAAGCTTCCGTGACCGTGCATTTGCACATTAATCGCTGTGGTGAGCAGGAGGTCTTTTAATTTAGTGTTGTGCATTTGGACCCAGCCACCCAAGAGTGGAAAGTTTTCCGTTTCCAAATCTGTTAGGCGATTGGGAGGATATGGTCTCTGATGCGCGCGCGCGGGCACACACGCACGACAAAAGCTATCGACCGTGCACCAGAAATTTTTAAAGCGACGCAGGTCTCATTGTCCGTGGGCTCTCCTCTGATGGGCGTGGCGCCAAAGATGCATGGTCCTAGCTAGCTACCTTGTCTCAGTAGCGTCCGTCCGCGTCACCTTTGTCTCAAGAGCAACAGAACACGTTGGGATTAATTTGCTCAGTAAATACTTCTACCTAAAATGCTGCTGCTAATATTTGTGATATGGGGTCGTGCTCACGTGAGGCCGCTTTATTACCTCTGTCCCAGCACTTGACTCCGTTGGCGTTTGGGCAGTAACTTTATGCATGTATGATTCCGGTTCCGGGATGCAGCCTGCCGCCATCGAGGCCTACTACACTGACTGCCGCCACTTATTCCGGTGTCGCACTCGCACTCGGGCCAAGTTCGAGAGCGTGACCATGCTGCATCGGCGGAGACGACAGACCCACACACACATGGTGCCGCCGTGCCAGCGCTGGTAGTGCTGTAGGCGCCACGTCCTCGCGACCGGCCGGCCGTACGTGGATTCGCGCTGCACCAATCGATGTCAATGTCATGGGCCATGGTTCCGGAGGGTTCCTACGACGTACGTGTCATGATAGGGAGAGCTAAGCTCCAACGGGCCTCAGAAGTGGCATATTCCCAATACGACACAAGTTTTTCCCGTGACATCAACGTAAGAATCGTATGCTATCACATACAGAATCCAATTCTTTTTTTCAATGTTCACCGGGGGAGGAGGGGATTCCGCTAAGAATGATGTTTCTTTTACAGTATACATAGAAAGGGGCCAAGCCCAACAAGAATTTTCGGTACAATGGGAGTCACAGGGGAGCAACTAGTTGACGAGCGCTCTTTCGAGAGCCTCTCAATGATCAGCGTCACTTGACGCGCTCTCCGCCATTCGCCACGTGTGGCGTTCTGGACGCTCCCTTCGAATTTTGTTTTTTTATTATTTTTTCGCACGCGTTTTCGGCTTTTTAAACGGTTTTTTCCGGATTTTTTCAACGTTTTGGTTTTCCCCCGGTCTTCCTTAACTTTTCGATAAAAAAATTTGAAAAAAAATTTTGCGCGAAAAAAATGCGTTTTCTTTTTTTTTTCCTTTCGCGAAAGTCACGGTTTTTCTTCCGCGAGAGGCACGGTTGTGCTTTCGCGAGAGTCATGACCGTGCCTTTTGGAAACGAAAAAAATGCATTTTCTATTTTTTTTCTTTCGCGAGAGTCACGGTTTTGCTTCCGCGAGAGGCACGGTTGTGCTTTCGCGAGAGTCACGGCCGTGCCTCTCGAAAGGGAAAAACAAAACGCGTTTTCTGTTTTTTTTCTTTCGCGAGAGTCACGGTTTTGCTTCCGCGAGAGGCACGGTTGTGCTTTCGCGAGAGTCACGGCCGTGCCTCTCGGAAAGGAAAAAAATACGCATTTTCTGTTTTTTTCTTTCGCGAGAGTCACGGTTTTGCTTTCGCGAGAGGCACAGTTGTGCTTTCGCGAGAGTCACGGCCATGCCTCTAGGAAACGGAAAAAAACGCGTTTTCTATTTTTTTCCCTTCCACGAGAGTCACGGTTTTTCTTCCACGAGAGGCACTGTTGTGATTTCGCGAGAGGCACGGGCGTGCCTCTTTCGGAAAGGGAAAAAACCGTGCTCCAGGTTTGGTTTTTTCGCCCGGTTTTTTTGTGAAAAAAAAGTTCGTCAAAACCTATCAACATGGGATTTCGTTTTGAAGATCTCGACGCGAGGAATCCAATGATGAAAATGGTTCGAGATTTGGACGCACGGTTTAAGAGATAAACCATTTTGAATAAACGGATCTATGAAAAAAGTGAAAACTCCCAGGTTGCGACAGGTGGCGCGCTGCATGTGTGCCACTTGTCACGACCTGGGAAAGTGGAATGTTCTTTGCAACGAGTACTCCTTAATTAGTGATTTCAGAGTCACGGGCGGGGGTGTAATGGGCCGGGTCGGAGTAGAATGTTAGAGCATCTCTAGCAGACCGCGTAAAAGGGCCATTCTCGCCAAAATAGACACTGTATCCGCGGCCGGCCCGTACAAAATTTACCATGGCCCTCAAAAACTCGCTCCCCACTGCTATATATGCGGTTTCATCGCTTAGATACGGGTCAAACCCTGTCTGTCTCCGCCGCCGCTCCGCCGTGATTCCCCTTCTCCTCCGCCACGATTCCCCTCCTTCTCCGCCCAATTTCTCGCCGCCGGCGAGTCTAAAAAAGCCATGATGGCTACGGAGCTCTGGGGATGACGCGGAGCACCGCCGCCATCGCACGCGAGCGGGGCGCGCAGAGGTGGCTCAACCACGGGAGCCGGCCGCCGCCGCGTTCGAACGCCGCGAGCTCGTCAAGTACGAGCGCGAGCTCGCCCGCCGCCGCCACGCCTCCTCTGGCTCCTCTGCCGCGGGGAGCTCCTCCGCGGGCGCCTCGAGCTCGCAGCTCACTCCGGTCAAGAGAGAGCTGGAGGAGCTCGGGCCGCTCGCCATCAAGCTCGAGGCCGACGCCGCCGCGTCGAGGAGTTGCTGAAATTTGAGATGGGCTTTAGGCCCATATAGCAATTTCTAAAAATCTCTAAGGGCCCATGTGGGTTTATTGGCACTAGGTGGAGGTGGGAAGTTTAGTCCCACCCAGGAAGTGGAAGAGGAGTTGGACCTCTTTATAAGGGATGTTCTTTCACATGCTATTGGAGCTTGAGAATAGAAGAGGCCCTCGCGCACTACTCCTCCGCCGCCCACCTCGCCACGCCACCACGCGCCGCGCCGCGGGTTGCGGGATTGAGCCGAGCCAAGCTCACACCTACGTGCTTATTTTTGCTAGTCACTAACGGAGAGTTCTCTGACAGCTGGGCCACGATTTGAGACGTCGGATCGTGGGCTGCCACAGACTCGGACGTGGGTCGAGCCCACGTCTCTCCACGCGGCTGCGCCTATATAAGTGTGCGATGTCTCCTAACCCTAGCCGCCACGAACAGATCACATCTGCTCTACGCGCACGCCCACCGTTCCCTTGCTGCTGCTGCCGCCGGTGACTCCATCCTGTCCGCCGCGTACACGGTCGACAGGAGAGCAGGTCTCCGAAACCACGCCCTTCTGGTTCCTGTACGGGGTGAGGGGCGAATAGGTTTTTGGGCAATGATTACGCGACTACTCGCTTCCGATCGTCTATTTCCTCTACGTCCGCGTCGCCTTCATCATCACCATGTCCACCGACGCCGAACGTGCCGCCGCCGAGAAAGCTGAAGCCGACAAGAAGGCCGCCGAGGACGCCGCCGCTGCCACTAAAGCTGCGGCCTCTTCATGGCCTACTGGAGGGTATAACTCGTTTATCCCGCTCCTATTGTTTTCTGTTTTAGCCATGCTAGCGTTATACGTAGATCTTTCTGCAATTAGCGTAGTATGTGCTTACTTGACTGAATATCAGTATGCATTTATTTGTGTCAATGCCATGCTAGTGATTTACTCGTGTATTAATTTAATCGAGAAATTGCCTATTTTCCCAACAATCCAAAAACCTATTATGTGTAGGAATTTTTCGGCAAGTGGCTTTGCCGCTGCACTGAAACCGGATAAGTTTACCGGTACATACTTTAAGCATTGGCGGACTAAGACCACGTTATGGCTCACGGCTATGAACGTGTTCTGAGTCACCGGTGTCTCCACGGGAACGATTGCTCCTGAACAGGAGAAGGCGTTCAAGGAGGCCACCATTGTGTTTCTCGGAGCAGTTCTTAGCGTGATCGGAGATAAACTGGTTGACGCATATTTACATGTGCATGTCGCCAAGGACTTGTGGGAGGCGCTCGAATCTAAGTTCGGGGCCGCCGATGCTGGGAGCGAGATGTATATTATAGAGCAGTTCCACGATTACAAGATAGTTGAAAACCGTCCTGTATTGGAGCAGGCTCATGAGATAGTATGCATTGTTAAGGAGCTTGAGCTTCTTAAGTGCGAGTTACCGGGCAAGTTTGTCGCGGGCTGCATAATCGCTAAGCTCCCTAATTCCTGGAGGAACTTTGCTACCACTCTGAAACATCAGAGGCGTGAATTCTCTGTGGAGGATGTCATTGGCCATCTGAGTGTAGAGCAGAATTCAAGGGCAAAGGACTCGCACGGAAAAGGGGCCGAAGGGACTTCTGTCGCCAACATGGTGAACCACAAGAACTTCAACTCCCACAAGCCCAAGGGAAAGAACGGTGTCCAACACAATACCGACTTTAAGAAGAAGGGTAAGAAGACCTTCAAGAAGAACAAGAAGGATGAGGGCTGCTTTACTTGTGGTTCGGTTGAACATTGGGCCAACAAGTGCCCAAACAAGTACAAGAAGCCAGGACAGGACTCCAAGTCTGTCAACATGATTGTGGGCAACAATGAGAATGGTGCATCTGGGTACGGTAATTTATTTACTGTTTTTTCAGTGTTTCAGCCTACCGATTGGTGGGTGGACACAGGTGCAGGTGTTCATGTGTGTGATGACATTTCATTGTTCACTTCTTACTAGGTCACAGGCCACGGGTCCGTATTGATGGGGAATGGCGTGAGTTCTTCTGTTCATGGTGTTGGCACGGTCGATCTGAAGTTTACTTCGCGAAGGATCGTGCAGCTGAAGAACGTGCAGCATGTCCCTGCCATTAAGAAGAACCTCGTTAGT
Source organism: Triticum aestivum (assembly GCF_018294505.1). Taxonomy (NCBI): domain Eukaryota; kingdom Viridiplantae; phylum Streptophyta; class Magnoliopsida; order Poales; family Poaceae; genus Triticum; species Triticum aestivum. The sequence continues at coordinate 58,367 of NW_025228281.1, read as the reverse complement.
GGCTCCCTTCTATGTAGAGAAGCGTTTAAGTTGGTTTTCGAGTCTAATAAATTAGTTGTTATGAAATATGGACTCTTTGTTGGAAAAGGTTATGAGAGCGGAGGGATGTTCCGCCTTTCCCTCGCAGATTTCTGTAATGAAGTCGTGAACCATATTCATTCGAATGTCAATGAATCTGAAGTTTGGCATTCACGTCTTTGTCACATTAGTTTCGGTGTTATGACGCGGCTAGCTAAGTTGGATTTAATCCCGAGTTTCACTTTAGCCAAAGGTTCTAAGTGCCTTTCATGTGTGCAAGCTAAGCAACCTCGCAAGCCTCACAAGGTCGCGGAGGAGAGACACTTGGCACCATTAGAACTCATACATTCTGATCTTTATGAGATTAATAGTGTGTTGACCAAAGGTGGAAAGAAATACTTCATGACATTGATAGATGATTCCACTAGATATTGCTATGTGTATCTGTTAAATACTAAAGATGAGGCTCTACACTACTTTAAAATCTATAAGGCAGAAGTTGAGAATCAACTTGAAAAGAAATTAAACGATTCCAGTCAGATTGTGGTGGAGAGTACTTCTCGAGTGAGTTTGATTCCTTTTGTGCGGAACACGGCATTATTCATGAGAGGACGCCTCCCTATTCACCCCAGTCAAACGGGGTTGCCGAGCGGAAAAACCGTACTCTAACTGATTTGGTTAACGCCATGTTAGATACATCGGGTTTACCCAAGGCATGGTGGGGGAGGCTATATTGACGGCATGTCATGTCCTGAATAAAGTTCCGGCAAAGGATAATGAGATCACTCCCTATGAGAAATGGGCGAAGAGAAGGACAACACTCTCGTACTTGCGCACTTGGGGCTGTTTGGTGAAAGTCAATGTGCCGATCCCCAAAAAGCGTAAGCTTGGACCCAAGACTGTGGACTGCGTTAATTTGGGCTACGCTAAGAATAGCGTTGGCTATATATTTCTAGTAGTGAAATCTGAGGTACCTGACCAGAAGGTCGGTACAATTATGGAGTCTAAGGATGCTACATTTTCGAGGATATTTTTCCTATGAGAGATATGCAAAGCACTTCTAGACAGGAATCTGAGAAGACTCCTGAACCTGCCATCCCTATGGAATATTATGAACAAACACATGATGAAAATCCTGAGGAGGATGACGAGGAAACCCTTGGTAGGGGCAAGCGACAAAGGACTGCAAAGACCTTTGGTGATGATTTCTTCGTGTACCTCGTGGATGATACTCCCACTTCTATTTCAGAAGCGTATGCCTCTCCAGAAGCTGATTACTGGAAGGATGCGGTCCGTAGCGAGATGGACTCCATCATGGCTAACGGGACATGGGAGATCACTGACCGTCCCTATGGTTGCAAACCATTAGGATGTAAGTGGGTGTTCAAGAAGAAGCTTAGGCCCGATGGTACGATTGGAAAGTACCAGGCTAGGCTTGTGGCCAAGGGCTATGACCAGAAAGAAGAGGAAGATTTCTTCGATACTTATTCACCTGTGGCTAGACTGACCACCATTCGAGTATTACTCTCGTTGGCGGCCTCGCATGGTCTTCTCGTCCATAAGATGAATGTTAAGATGGCTTTTCTGAATGGAGAGCGAAACGAGGAAATCTACATGCAACAGCCAGATGGCTTTGTGATAGATGGTCAGGAAAGAAAGGTGTGTAGGTTGCGGAAATCTTTATATGGCCTGAAGCAAGCACCTAAGCAATGTCATGATAAGTTTAATACAACTCTGACATCTGTTGGTTTCATTGTTAATGAGGCTGACAAATGTGTATACTATCGCCATGGTGGGGGCGAAGGAGTTATACTATGCTTGTATGTTGATGACATACTGATATTCGGAACAAACCTCAAAGTCATTGAGGAGGTCAAATCGTTTCTATCTCAGAACTTTGATATGAAAGACCTTGGTGTGGCCGATGTTATCTTGAACATCAAGCTACTGAGAGATAATGAGGGTGGGATTACACTTCTGCAATCCCACTATGTTGAGAAGGTGTTGAGTCGTTTTGGATATTCGGACTGCACACCATCTCAAACACCATATGATCCTAGCGTGTTGATTCGAAAGTCTAAAGGCACGACTAAAGATCAAGTGAGATACTCTCAAATCATTGGTTCACTGATGTACCTAGCAAGCGCAACGAGGCCTGACATCGCGTTTGCTGTGAGCAAATTAAGCCAGTTTGTTTCCAAACCAGGTGATGTACATTGGCATGCTCTTGAAAGAGTTATGCGCTATCGGAAAGGTACTATGAACTATGGACTTCACTATACCGGAGACCCGTCGGTACTTGAAGGGTATAGTGATGCGAATTGGATCTCTGATGCTGATGAGATGAAGGCCACAACTGGGTATATGTTTACTCTTGGAGGTGGCGCTGTTTCCTGGAAGTCTTGGAAGCAAACGATCTTAGCGAGATCGACAATGGAAGCAGAATTAACAGCATTAGACACATCTGGTGTTGAAGCAGGATGGCTTCGAGATCTTTTGATGGACTTGCCATTGGTTGATAAACCGGTTCCGGCTATCCTTATGAACTGTGATAATCAGACTGTCATCACCGAGGTGAAGAGTTCAAAGGACAACATGAAGTCCAACAAACACATAAGAATGAGATTAAAAGCTGTCAGAAAATTAAAAAACTCCGGAGTGATAGCGTTGGACTATGTCCATACGGCTAAGAATCTGGCAGATCCCTTTACGAAAGGGCTATCACGTGTTGTGATAGATAATGCATCGAGGAAGATGGGTATGAGACCCACATGAGTTGCCATGGTGGTAACCCAACGTATGTGATCGGAGATACCGTGAAGTAGGACCTGGGAAAACAAGCCAGTGGTGAACTGAGGAGAGTAACTATACTAACCCACTCCGTTGGAGATGCAATACTCTCGATACTATATGGTAGGATGACTACTGTCTTAATGTGTTCCAAAGCTTATGAAAGCAAGATGCTATCCTACAGAGCGATCTTTGAAGGAACACACCTATATGAGCCCGATTGCTGGTCACAGTTTATGAGATTGGGGTGATCTCTAGTAAGCTCATGAATAGGCCAGGAGTGTGACTTATATGCTCCACCCGAGGGGTCAGCCTTCGGCAGCCTAGTACTAGTAAGACATGTAGTGAAACTTTTTTATGCCAAACTGACAATTCAAGGCATAGTCCATTGTTCAGTTGTGAAGGAGTGTAGCTACTTGCTCTAGGTGAAGTTCAACCTTAACAGGTCTTCACTGAAACACTGGTATATCGAAACAGCAATTGGAATAGAGGACACAATGGGCCCTCGAGATCTGGTGGGGATTGCTGAAATTTGAGATGGGCTTTAGGCCCATATAGCAATTTTTGAAAATCTATAAGGGCCCATGTGGGTTTATTGGCACTAGGTGGAGGTGGGAAGTTGTAACGCCCGGATAATTAGGCTACAGTAAAACTCTCCAGATGATGCCATGTCATCTCTGTTACTGTTGCTAATCAACTGTTAGTTCAAAACATTTCAAATTCAAAAAATGAATTAGTGACAAACACCCAAAGTTTTCAAAAGTCAAAACAAAAATGTTCGGTGGGTGCCAAATATTACACTGGTAATTATTGTGCAGAAAACATTTTTTTTAGAAAGTGCCTAAGTGTTTTAAAGTGAAATAAACAGAAAAGAAAAATAAAGAAAAGAAAAAAAAGAACCCCCCCTCACTGGACCAGGCGGCCCAGCTCACAGGCGAACCTGGCCCAGCTGGCCAACCGCCGGCCCAGCCCCTCCCCGGGTCGCCTTTCCCCCTGTTCCCCCGACCGGGGTCGCAACAGGGGTACGTCCGCGCCCGACCACCTCGCCGGCGCCGACGCCGGGAGGGGATAAGGCCGCCCCGACGCCTCGGCCTCCACCCATCTCTCCCACTTGCCCCCTCTCGCTCGCCTCTGCGCCTCCCCTCCCCCAGATCCACCTCTCCCCTCTCCCTCTCCTTCGTTTTGGAGAGGAGACCGACGCGGTCGCCGCCGTTCTCCGTCGTTCACGCGACCACCGTGCTTTCCTCGCGACCTCCTCGTGTCCAACCACTCTGCCTCCCTCGACTATGCCTCCCCGATGAGCCGCAGGACGCCGGGCGACCCCGAACGCTGCCCCGGCCTCGTCTTCCACTTCGGATCACAGGAGCTCGCCGGCGTCAATCCACTGCACAGCAGCTCCTAAACCTCCCACGGGCCTTTCTTGCGCCGCGCGGTGAGCCCCTCGTCCTCTCCCCTCACTCTCCTGGCCTCTTGAGCTCTCGTAGCCGCCGCTCTGCTTGCGCCTGAACACGTCGCCGCCGACGAGGTAGTTGCTGTCGTTGTGGAAATTGACACGCTCGCCCGAGCTCACCGTTGTGCTCCTGGGTTCCTAGGAGCCGAACACGCACGCGCACACTCCCTCCCGTGCCTCCTAGCGCCGTCCCCGATGAGCGTCCGAACGCATCGCCGCGGAGCTCGCCGCCGGCAAGGCTCCGGTGACCTTTTGGTCACGGGCTCAAGCCCGTTGCACTCCCCACACCGCGTAGATACTCCTCCAGAATCAGCTCTTTACTATCCTGCCCCAGGGGGTTTTTCGGAGACATTGAACCCTAGATTTAGAAGCTTTCCCAAACAAACCTTTTGAGCAGGAAAAAGGCATACCAAAGATTTTTGGAAAGATCCTCTCCGTTTGCTCGATAGCACGCCGTAGCTCTGTTTTCGTCGAGCACCCGTGCACGCCGCCACCTCCGCCGCTCACCGGCGCCGATTCCGGCCAAGTCCGGCGATGCTACGGCCACCACTGGATGCGGCGCTGAGAGCTCATTCGAATGAGACTAGCCCCGCTCCTCCCCGAGCCTTGTACGCGTTTTCCGGTGAGATCCGGGCCGCGCCGCCGCATTTGGCGTCGCCGGCGTTGAGCTGCCGGCCGCGCTGAGCTGGCACACCTGGGGCCACCCCAGAGCCACTGCCAGTGGGCCCCGTGGTTCCCAGTTGACTAGGTTGACCCAGTCAACTGCTGACCAGGCAGCCCAGAGCCACTGACGTGCGGGCCCCCACCGCTTAATCCTCTAATTCAAACATTTTAATAATTAAAACTAATTAGTTTAGTTAATTAGACACTGATAGGTGGGGTCCAGTAATTAACTAATCTAAATTTAGTTAGTTTAAACTTATGTTAGTCCACTGTCTATGACAGGTAGGACCCACTGGTCAGTTTGACCCGGTCAACCGCTCTGTTGACTGCTGAGGTCATCATCACGTCATGCTGACATCATATTTCTTTTCTGTTAAATTAAGTAATTCCAGAAAATGATTAAATCTTTAGAAAATCATATAAAATAATCCGTAACTCGGATGAAAATACTTTCTACATGAAAGTTGCTCAGAACGACGAGACGAATCCGAATACGCAGCTCGTTCGTTCACTACACGTCCCTAGCATAGTGAACCTGCAACATTTCACCTCTGGTCCATCTGTCCGAAAACGTGAAACATCGGGAATACTTTCCCAGATGTTCCCCCCTTTGCCGGTATCACCTAATACCGCGTTAGGGCACACCTAGCATCACGCTTTGTCATGTCATGCATCGTCATCCATCTGTTTGCATTGTATTCATTGTTTCTTCCCCCTCTTCTCTCCGGTAGACTACGAGACCGACGCCGCTGCTGGTGCCCCGACCGACTACGCTGTTGACGACCCCTCCTTCTTGCCAGAGCAATCAGGCAAGCCCCCCCATGATCACCAGATATCGCCTATTCTCCTCTATACTGCTTGCATTAGAGTAGTGTAGCATGTTACTGCTTTCCGTTAATCCTATCCTGATGCATAGCATGTCCTTGCTACTACTGTTGTTACCTTTACCTGCAATCCTACATGCTTAGTATAGGATGCTAGTTTTCCTTCAGTGGCCCTACATTCTTGTCCGTCTACTGTGCTATACTATCAGGCCGTGATCACTTGGGCGGTGATCACGGGTATATACTTATATAATCTATACATGACACCTGTGGTGACTAAAGTCGGGTCGGCTCGTAGGAGTACCCGCAAGTGGATCTTTGTGGCGGAGCGACAGGGCAGGTTGAGACCACCTAGGCGAGAGGTGGGCCTGGCCCTGGACGGCGTCCGCGGTTACTTCAAAATAACACGCTTAACGAGTTCTTGGTATTTGATCTGAGTCTGGCCATTTGGTCTATACGCACTAACCAGCTACGCCGGAACAGTTATGGGCACTCGACGTCGTGGTATCAGCCGAAGCTCTTCTTGACGTCAGCGACGGAGCGGCGCGCGCCGGATTGGACTGGAATGCCTGCTAGGCTAGGTCTGCTTCCGGCCGCCCTCGCAACATGCAGGTGTGCAATGGGCGATGGGCCCAGACCCCTGCGCGCATAGGATTTAGACCGGCATGCTGACCTCTCTGTTGTGCCTAGGTGGGCTGCGATGTGTTGATCTTACGAGGCCGGGCATGACCCAGAAAAGTGTGTCTGGCCAAATGGGATCGAGCGTGTTGGGTTATGTGGTGCACCTCTGCAGGGAAGTTTATCTATTCGAATAGCCGTGTCCCTCGGTAAAAGGACGACCCGGAGTTGTACCTTGACCTTATGACAACTAGAACCGGATACTTAATAAAACACACCCTTCCATGTGCCAGATACAACCCGGTGATCGCTCTCTAACAGGGCGACGAGGAGGGGATCGCCGGGTTAGGATTATGCTATGCGATGCTACTTGGAGGACTTCAATCTACTCTCTTCTACATGCTGCAAGATGGAGGCTGCCAGAAGCGTAGTCTTCGACAGGACTAGCTATCCCCCTCTTATTCTGGCATTCTTCAGTTCAGTCCACTGATATGGCCCTTTACACATATACCCATGCATATGTAGTGTAGCTCCTTGCTTGCGAGTACTTTGGATGAGTACTCACGGTTGCTTTCCTTCCTCTTTTCCCCCTTTCCTTTCTACCTGGTTGTCGCAACCAGATGCTGGAGCCCAGGAGCTAGACGCCACCGTTGACGACGACTCCTACTACACTGGAGGTGCCTACTACTACGTGCAGCCCGCTGACGACGACCAGGAGTAGTTAGGAGGATCCCAGGCAGGAGGCCTGCGCCTCGTTCGATCTGTATCCCAGTTTGTGCTAGCCTTCTTAAGGCAAACTTGTTTAACTTATGTCTGTACTCAGATATTGTTGCTTCCGCTGACTCGTCTATGATCGAGCACTGGTATTCGAGCCCTCGAGGCCCCTGGCTTGTATTATGATGCTTGTATGACTTATTTATGTTTTAGAGTTGTGTTGTGATATCTTCTCGTGAGTCCCTGATCTTGATCGTACACATTTGCGTGTATGATTAGTATATGGTCAAATCGGGGGCGTCACAAGTTGGTATCAGAGCCGACTGCCTGTAGGAATCCCCCTTTCCACACTCCTTGGCCGAAGTTGAGTCTAGACATTACAAAACTTTTACTAACATGGCTGTGTGTCTTACGGGCCCACGTCGCCATTGGGTGGTACTAGGATCTTTTACTCCTCGACATTTACTCTGGGACTCTGAACTCTCTCCTACTCGGGTTAAACGAATTTACTAACTCTAACACTAGGATCCCGTGACCGCATTCACCCCAAAGTTGGATAAGCCATAGTTATTTCTTAGAATAGTATTTTGAACAATTCACACACTGTTATTTGACTCCTTTGAGACATCTTTGCTTTCAGATGGAACCCACGAGGCAGGTCGTGCGCCACACGACGGCCATTGGTGCCTCGGGATCACCTGCTGTGCTAGCTGAGATGATGACCTATCTGGGTTATCGCTGGCACCCTGAGTACACCGTCTACGAGGAGTACCAGGACTTTAACTAGGAGCAGTACCGTGCCATCGTCCACCTCTACTCGCGGGAGTATGACTCCACTACTGTGCTGCACACCGCTCATGGTGTTGGAGTGACCATCGATATGGCTGTCCACGATGCTGCTTATGCTGCTCTGACACGTCTTCGTGGAGAGTATCGGGAGTTGGACACCTCCCCTTTCAGGCACATTGCTATCGCATCTGATGTTGGTGCGGAGGGATACTATACTGCTGCCTACTCCACTGTCACCCGAGAGCCCTTCTACCATCAGAACCTGGTTCTGCATGCTGATGGGCTAGATCGAGCTAACCGAGCTCTTCGCCACGAGTTGTACACCACCCGTCAGCACCTTTACCGTGCTCTGACGCTGCTGCACCCCTTTGTCCGATCTAGGGAGCTGCCCCGTTCTGCGATCTACCCAGCCAGGACTGTGATGCCCCAGGGTGTCGGCTGGCCAGATGTGGGAGGTCACTCTCCCGCACTTGGACCTCTTCTGCCACCTGAGCGTCAGGTTCTGCACCAGAGTATTCGCGGACCCCAGGTTGCTGACATGGAGTTCCCGATGCGACACTACCAGCTTTCAGGCTACACCTACCTCCACAGTACCTCTTGGGACTGATGTAGGCTTGCTTGTTAGTGTTAGATGCATTCGCCGCGAGCCTGTGTGCCGCCTATGTTGTTTTAGTCTATGTACTGAACTCTGTGTACTGAACTCTATGCATGATCCCTTTTTGTAAGTTATGCCGAGTACTATGTAGTAGCTATCGTGCTCCTTTCATTATGCATGTTTCATCATGAATGATTCTTGTCTTTGCAAATTTCTCAATGCTGAATTACCCCTGTTATATATTAGCAGGATGGTTAGACCAGGTGGTCGTGGTAGTGGTGGCAGTGCCCCACCACCACCTGAGTACATGGCTGGTATGATCCAACAGTTCGAATTGAACCGCCAATTCATGGAAAATATGATGGCTCAGTTTCCTCGCCCCAATATGGACCAGCAACCAACCCCAGTAACTCTGCAGGATTTCATGCGCCTCAATCCAACTGTGTACCGCAGTTCAACTCAGCCTCTGGATGCTGATGACTGGCTCCGTGACATCACCTATGAGATGGAGTCTGCCGATGTAGCCCCTGCCAGCTATGTCACCTTTGCTTCCTTCTTCCTGAAGGGACCCGCAGCTCAATGGTGGGACAGCCACAGGCGTACTCTGCCAGCTGGAACAATCATCACCTGGCCAGACTTCCAGGCTGCTTTCCGTGCCCGCTTCATTCCTCAGGGAGTCATGGACCGGAAGAAGCGTGAGTTCCGCAACCTCACCCAAGGCAACAAAACTGTTGAAGCTTATCAGCGGGAGTTTCTGGACTTGTCTCGCTATGCTGAAGAGGACATTGCAACGGATGCACGCAGATAGGAGAAGTTCCGTGATGGCCTTCAAGCTGACATCAAGCTCGCACTGCTAGTGCATGATTTTGCTGATTTCGCCACCTTGGTGAACAAGGCCATCAATGTCGAAACTGGTCTGCAGGAATACCAGAGCTCTCACAGGCGCAACCGTGACACGGGCTCATCTTCGGGCCCGCCCTCACAGAAGCGTAAGATATGGATCCCGAACAACATGTACCGTCCAAATGCATCTGCCCCAAGGCAGACCTATGTTGCACCTCGTCTGCCTCCACCACCATCTAGGCAGTCAAGACTTCCAGCTCCACCACGACAAGCTCCTGTTCCCACTCCCAATAATGGCCTGTGCTTCAGGTGTGGTCAACCAGGACACCGTGCTAGAGAATGCAACCAGAACCAGAATCAACTGGCCCTTCCAGCAACTGGCCATGGAAGCAACCAGCCCCGCAGCAACAAGGCCAAGTCTTATGGTCGTGTTCATGCCAACCACGTTGATCTCAATGAAGCTCAAGACCAGCCTGCTACTGTGATGGGTACACTCCTCGTAAATTCAATATCAGCATCCGTTTTATTTGATACAGGTGCATCACATTCATTCATGTCAGAAGATTTTGCATTCATGCATGGCATTAAAAGCGAAGACATGAATGCTTCACTATTAGTACACACCCCTGCGGGCCAATGTCGAACCTCCATGATTTGCAACGACGTCCCCGTTGAAACCGAAGGACTGGAATTCTTGTCTCTCCCATCGTACTGAAGTCCTGTAGCATTTATCTCATTCTGGGAATGAATTGGTTAAAAGCGCATACTGCTTCAATCGTTTGCACTACTAAGACCGTCCATCTGCTACACCCTTCAGATGAAATAGTTACTTACCAAGCTCATCTGGTGCAAAATGCCGAGGCAAGGCTTTATGCATTGAATGCATTGAACGCTGCACCACTCGTGGGCATTGAAAACATTCCCGTCGTGCATGAATTCCTCGACGTCTTTCCTGAAGAACTTCCAGGGATTCCCCCTGCTAGAGCTGTCGAATTCATCATCGACTTGAAACCAGGAACCACTCCTATAGCCAAGCGACCCTACAAGATGCCGCCGCATGAACTTCTTGAGCTTAAGGAGGAAATCGACAAATCTCTTCGCAAAGGATTCATTCGCCCAAGTTGCTCTCCTTGGGGAGCACCTTCTCTCTTTGTCAAGAAGAAGGATGGGACAAACCGATTAGTTCAAGACTACCGTCCTATAAACCAAGCTACCATTCAGAATAAATACCCTCTTCCTCGGATCAATGATCTGTATGATCAACTGGCGGGTTCATCAGTGTTCTCTAAACTCGACTTGAGGTTGGGTTACCACCAGATCCGTGTTCGTGAAGAGGATATCCCAAAGACCGCCTTCGTGACTCGATATGGTTCATACGAGTACACCGTCATGTCTTTCGGTTTAACCAATGCTCTAGCCACCTTCTCTCGTCTGATGAACTATATATTCATGGATTACCTCGACAAGTTCGTCGTGGTTTATCTGGATGATATCCTGGTATTTTCCAAGAACGAAGAAGAACATGTTGAACATCTTCGTCTTGTGCTGGAAAAGCTACGAGAGCATCAACTATATGCCAAGTTCTCCAAATGTGAATTCTGGCTACCCGAAGTAACCTATCTTGGGCATGTCATCTCTAAGGATGGTATTGCCGTCAACCCTGAACGAGTCCAGGCTATCCTTGATTGGACTTCTCCCAAGAACGTTAAGCAAGTCAGAAGTTTTCTCGGTCTCGCCAGCTATTGCCGTCGATTCGTCGAGAACTTCTCCAAGATCGCCAGGCCTCTGACGAACCTGTTGCATAAGGGCGTCAAGTTCCAATGGACAGACAAATGTCAGGAAAGTTTCCAGGCACTCAAAGACAAGCTGACTTCTGCCCCAGTTCTAGCTCCACCTGATACTAAGAAGGACTTCGTCATTTACTGCGACGCTTCCCGTCAAGGATTAGGATGTGTCCTTATGCAAGACCGCAAAGTGATTGCTTATGCCTCTCGGCAATTGCGCCCTCACGAAGAGAACTACCCAGTTCACGACCTCGAACTTGCTGCTATCATTCATGCGCTGAAGCAGTGGCGACATTACCTTCTCGGTAATCGTTGCGAGATCTTCACTGACCACCAAAGTCTGAAGTATCTGTTTACTCAGCCAGACCTGAACCTCCGTCAGCAGAGATGGATGGAGCTTGTTGCAGACTTTCACTTGGGTATTTCCTATACGCCAGGCAAGGCTAATGTAATGGCTGATGCCTTGAGCCGCAAGTCTTACTGCAACCACCTCCAGGTTCACAAAGTTCAGCCCTCGCTTGTTGAAGAATTCAGAAAGCTGAACCTCCATATTGTTCCTCCGGGTGCACTCGCTCCCCCTCCTAAGGAGTTTCGCAAGATGAACCTCCGTGTTGTTTCCCAGGGTTCCCTCAATACCCGGCTGTCGAACCAGATCTCTTGGACTCCATCAAGAGAATGTAGGGATATGACTCTGAAGCCCACAAGATTAAGCGCTACCTCGCAGAAGGAAAGCCCTCATTCTTCACTATTGCTGAAGATGGCACTTTGTACTTCAAGGGCTGCCTAGTGGTGCCATGTGCAGAGAAAAACCTGGATATGACTCAGGAAGTTATGAAAGAAGCTCATGATACGCCTCTATGTATCCATCCTGGTAGTACAAAGATGTACCAAGACATCCGTTAGAGATTCTGGTGGTCTAATATGAAGCAAGACATTGCTCGTTATGTTGCTGAGTGTGACGTTTGCCGTCGTATAAAAGCAGAACATCAAAGGCCTACTGGAACTCTGCAACCTATCTCTATTCCTTAATGGAAATGGGACCATGTTGAGATGGACTTCGTCACTGGATTTCCCAAATCACAGAAAGGTAATGATGCTATTCTTGTCGTCATTGACCGACTTTCCAAAGTTGCACATTTTCTGGCGGTCAAAGAAACAATCACTGCTGGTCAGCTTGCAACTCTCTACATGTCCAGAATTGTCTCACTGCACGGTATTCCATTGGTAATCAGTTCAGACCGTGGCGGCTTATTCACTTCAAGATTCTGGGCAAGTTTCCAAGAAGCTATGGGGACTCATCTGTCTTGCAGTACTGCATTTCATCCTCAGTCGCAAGGGCAAGTTGAACGCGTCAACCAAGTTCTCGAAGACATGCTTCGAGCTTGTGTTATTTCCTTCGGCAAGAAATGGGAGGAATCTCTCCCGTATGCTGAGTTCTCTTATAATAATAGCTATCAAGCTAGTCTGAAGATGGCCCCCTTCGAAGTGTTATATGGACGAAAGTGCCGAACCCCTCTGAACTGGTTAGAAACTGGGGAACGTCCACTCTTTGGTCCGGATATTATCCAACACGCCGAAGAACAAGTCCGCATTATTCGCGAGAATCTCAGGACTGCTCAGTCACGTCAGAAGAGTCAGTATGACCGTCATCATAAAGACATGGTCTATCAACCTGGCGAAAAGGCTTATCTTCGAGTTACACCAATGAAGGGTGCTCATCGCTTCGGGATCAAGGGCAAACTAGCTCCTCGCTATATTGGCCCATTCACTATTCTTGAAAGGCGTGGAAAAGTGGCATACCAACTGGAGCTTCCACCGAACCTTTCTCAGGTTCACGATGTGTTCCATGTATCACAGCTCTGCCGTTGCTTCAAGGACCCAATCCGAGCAGTGGATCATGAAGTGCTCGAATTGCAGCAGAACCTCTCCTATAAAGAGCATCCGGTCCGCATTCTCGACCAAGCTGAACGCCGCACACGTCAGAAGGCGATCAAGTTCCTCAAAGTCCAATGGTCGCACCATTCTGAAGATGAAGCCACTTGGGAACGCGAGGATCGCCTGCGTGATGAATACCCCGCATTGTTTCCTTCTACCTCCTAAATCTCGGGATGTGATTTCTTGTAGTGGAGGAGATTTGTAACGCCCGGATAATTAGGCTACAGTAAAACTCTCCTGATGATGCCATGTCATCTCTGTTACTGTTGCTAATCAACTGTTAGTTCAAAACATTTCAAATTCAAAAAAATGAATTAGTGACAAACACCCAAAGTTTTCAAAAGTCAAAACAAAAATGTTCGGTGGGTGCCAAATATTACACTGGTAATTATTGTGGAGAAAACATTTTTTTAGAAAGTGCCTAAGTGTTTTAAAGTGAAATAAACAGAAAAGAGAAATAAAGAAAAGAAAAAAAAGAACCCCCCTCACTGGACCAGGCGGCCCAGCTGGCCAACCGCCGGCCCAGCCCCTCCCCGGGTCGCCTTTCCCCCCTGTTCCCCCGACTGAGGTCGCAACAGGGGCACGTCCCCGCCCGACCACCTCGCCGGCGCCGACGCCGGGAGGGGATAAGGCCGCCCCGACGCCTCGGCCTCCACCCATCTCTCCCACTTGCCCCCTCTCGCTCGCCTCTGCGCCTTCCCTCCCCCAGATCCACCTCTCCCCTCTCCCTCTCCTTCGTTCTGGAGAGGAGACCGACGCGGTCGCCGCCGTTCTCCGTCGTTCACGCGACCACCGTGCTTTCCTCGCGACCTCCTCGTGTCCAACCGCTCCGCCTCTCTCGACTACGCCTCCCCGATGAGCCGCAGGACGCCGGGCGACCCCGGACGCTGCCCCGGCCTCGTCTTCCACTTCGGATCACAGGAGCTCGCCGGCGTCGATCCACTGCACAGCAGCTCCTAAACCTCCCACGGGCCTTTCTTGCGCCGCGCGGTGAGCCCCTCGTCCTCTCCCCTCACTCTCCTGGCCTCTTGAGCTCTCGTAGCCGCCGCTCTGCTTGCGCCTGAACACGTCGCCGCCGACGAGGTAGTTGCCGTCGTTGTGGACATTGACACGCTCGCCCGAGCTCACGTTGTGCTCCTGGGGTTCGTCTCGTGTCCTAGCGCCGTCCCCGATGAGCGTCCAAACGCATCGCCGCGGAGCTCGCCGCCGGCAAGGCTCCGGTGACCTTTTGGTCACGGGCTCAAGCCCGTTGCACTCCCCACACCGCGTAGATACTCCCCATCCTCTCCGTTTGCTCGATAGCACGCCGTAGCTCCGTTTTCGTCGAGCACCCGTGCACGCCACCACCTTCGCCGCTCACCGGCGCCGATTCCGGCCAAGTCCGGCGATGCTACGGCCACCACTGGATGCGGCGCTGAGAGCTCGTTCGAATGAGACTAGCCCCGCTCCTCCCCGAGCCCTGTACGCGTTTTCCGGCGAGATCCGGGCCGCGCCGCCGCATTTGGCGTCGCCGGCATTGAGCTACCGGCCGCGCTGAGCTAGCACACCTGGGGCCACCCCAGAGCCACTGCCAGTGGGCCCCGTGGTTCCCAGTTGACTAGGTTGACCCAGTCAACTGCTGACCAGGCAGCCCAGAGCCACTGACGTGCGGGCCCCCACCGCTTAATCCTCTAATTAAAACATTTTAATAATTAAAAATAATTAGTTTAGTTAATTAGACACTGACAGGTGGGGTCCAGTAATTAACTAATCTAAATTTAGTTAGTTTAAACTTCTGTTAGTCCACTGTCTATGACAGGTAGGACCCATTGGTCAGTTTGACCTGGTCAGCCGCTCTGTTGACTGCTGAGGTCATTATCACGTCATGCTGACATCATATTCCTTTTCTGTTAAATTAAGTAATTCCAGAAAATGATTAAATCTTTAGAAAATCATATAAAATAATCCGTAACTCGGATGAAAATACTTTCTACATGAAAGTTGCTCAAAACGACGAGACGAATCCGAATACGCAGCCCGTTCGTTCACCACACATCCCTAGCATAGTGAACCTGCAACATTTCACCTCCGGTCCATCTGTCCGAAAACGCGAAACATCGGGAATACTTTCCCGGATGTTCCCCCCCTTCGCCGGTATCACCTACTACCGCGTTAGGGCACACCTAGCATCACGCTTTGTCATGTCATGCATCGTCATGCATCTGTTTGCATTGTATTCATTGTTTCTTCCCCCTCTTCTCTCGGTAGACTACGAGACCGACGCCGCTGCTGGTGCCCCGACCGACTACGCTGTTGACGACCCCTCCTTCTTGCCAGAGCAATCAGGCAAGCCCCCCCCCCTTGATCACCAGATATCGCCTATTCTCCTCTATACTGCTTGCATTAGAGTAGTGTAGCATGTTACTGCTTTCCGTAATCCTATCCTGATGCATAGCCTGTCCTTGCTACTACTGTTGTTACCTTTACCTGCAATCCTACATGCTTAGTATAGGATGCTAGTTTTCCATCAGTGGCCCTACATTCTTGTCCGTCTACTGTGCTATACTATCGGGCCGTGATCACTTGGGCGGTGATCACGGGTATATACTTATATAATCTATACATGACACCTGTGGTGACTAAAGTCGGGTCGGCTCGTAGGAGTACCCGCAAGTGGATCTTTGTGGCGGAGCGACAGGGCAGGTTGAGACCACCTAGGCGAGAGGTGGGCCTGGCCCTGGACGGCGTCCGCGGTTACTTCAAAATAACACGCTTAACGAGTTCTTGGTATTTGATCTGAGTCTGGCCATTTGGTCTATACGCACTAACCAGCTACGCGGGAACAGTTATAGGCACTCGACGTCGTGGTATCAGCCGAAGCTCTTCTTGACGTCAGTGACAGAGCGGCGCGCGCCGGATTGGACTGGAACGCCTGCTAGGCTAGGTCTGCTTCCGGCCGCCCTCGCAACGTGTAGGTGTGCAATGGGCGATGGGCCCAGACCCCTGCGCGCATAGGATTTAGACCGGCGTGCTGACCTCTTTGTTGTGCCTAGGTGGGGCTGCGACGTGTTGATCTTACGAGGCCGGGCATGACCCAGAAAAGTGTGTCCGGCCAAATGGGATTGAGCGTGTTGGGTTATGTGGTGCACCCCTGCAGGAAAGTTTATCTATTCGAATAGCCGTGTCCCTCGGTAAAAGGACGACCCGGAGTTGTACCTTGACCTTATGACAACTAGAACCGGATACTTAATAAAACGCACCCTTCCAAGTGCCAGATACAACCCGGTGATCGCTCTCTAACAGGGCGACGAGGAGGGGATCGCCGGGTTAGGATTATGCTATGTGATGCTACTTGGAGGACTTCAATCTACTCTCTTCTACATGCTGCAAGATGGAGGCTGCCAGAAGCGTAGTCTTCGACAGGACTAGCTATCCCCCTCTTATTCTGGCATTCTGCAGTTCAGTCCACTGATATGGCCCTTTACACATATACCCATCCATATGTAGTGTAGCTCCTTGCTTGCGAGTACTTTGGATTAGTAGTCACGGTTGCTTTCCTTCCTCTTTTCCCCCTTTCCTTTCTACCTGGTTGTCGCAACCAGATGCTGGAGCCCAGGAGCTAGACGCCACCGTTGACGACGACTCCTACTACACTGGAGGTGCCTACTACTACGTGCAGCCCGCTGACGACGACCAGGAGTAGTTAGGAGGATCCCAGGCAGGAGGCCTGCGCCTCGTTCGATCTGTATCCCAGTTTGTGCTAGCCTTCTTAAGGCAAACTTGTTTAACTTATGTCTGTACTCAGATATTGTTGCTTCCGCTGACTCGTCTATGATCGAGCACTTGTATTCGAGCCCTCGAGGCCCCTGGCTTGTATTATGATGCTTGTATGACTTATTTATGTTTTAGAGTTGTGTTGTGATATCTTCCCGTGAGTCCCTGATCTTGATCGTACACATTTGCATGTATGATTAGTGTACGGTCAAATCGGGGGCGTCACAGAAGTATAGTCCCACCCCGGAAGTGGAAGAGGAGTTGGACCTCTTTATAAGGGATGTTCTTTCACATGCTATTAGAGCTTGAGAATAGAAGAGGCCCTCGCGCACTCCTCCAATGCTGCCCGCCTCGCCACGCCACGCCTCATGACGACGCGACGCGTGTTGCGGGATTGAGCCGAGCCGAGCTCACACCTACGCGCTTATTTTTGCCAGTCACTAACGGAGAGTTCTCTGACAGCTGGGCCACGATTTGAGACGTCGGATCGTGGGCAGCCACAGACTCGGACGTGGGTCGAGCCCACGTCTCTCCACGCGGTTGCGCCTATATAAGTGTGCGGTGTCTCCTAACCCTAGCCGCCACGAACAGATCACATCTGCTCCACGCGCACGCCCACCTTCGTTCCCTTGCTGCTGCTGCCGCCGGTGACTCCATCCCGTCCGCCGCGTATACGGTCGATGGGAGAGCAGGTCTCCGAAAGCACGCCCTTCTGGTTCCTGTACGGGGTGAGGGGCGAATAGGTTTTTGGGCAGCGATTACGTGCTCGCTTTCGATCGTCTACTTCCTGTACGTCCGCGTCGCCTTCATCATCACCGTGTCCACCGACGCCGAACGTGCCGCCGCCGAGAAAGCTGAAGCCGACAAGAAGGCCGCCGAGGACGCCGCTGCTGCCACCAAAGCTGCGGCCTCTGCATCGCCTACTGGAGGGTATAACTCGTTTATCCCGCTCCTATTGTTTTCTGTTTTAGCCATGCTAGCGTTATACGTAGATCTTTCTGCAATTAGCGCAGTATGTGCTTACTTGACTGAATATCAGTATGCATTTATTTGTGTCAATGCCATGCTAGTGATTTACTCGTGGATTAATTAAATCGAGAAATTGCCTATTTATCCAACAGAAGTGATCGGCCCCGAGGACTACCTCCCCCCGAGGCAGGAGGAGCACCTAGAGTGTGTCATTATGGAGCGCTCGGCGAGGGAGTAGGATGGGGCCGACGGGCTTCGCCGCCGTGAGCTCGACTACGATTAGATCTTCCTTGAGCAGGGCGTCGGGGCGTCGCAGGCGCACACGTCCAAGGAGGCGGACCTGCGCGTCATGAAGGCGGAGCAGGCCAAGGTCTTCATCGACCTCGACTCCGACAAGGACTGAGCTCCTCCGGCTCCTCCGCCGCGTCATCGCCGCCGCGAGCTCGTCGATTTTGGTAGCTAGGCTCGGGCCCGCAGATTCCCCATCTAGTATGATCAATGTAGATAAACTATGTACTCCCTCCATTCCAAAATATAGTGCGCCCGCGCTTCCCGAGGTTCAACTTTGACCATAAATTTAACCAATGAGACGGACTGCGGCGGGAGAAAAAATTATATAATTGAAAACTTCTTTTGGATATGAATTCACTAGTATAACTTTTGCTCCCGCCGTAGTCGGACTCGTTGGTTAAATTTATGGTCAAAGTTGAAGCATGGGAATAGAGGAAGCACTATATTTTGAAACGGAGGGAGTATGAACAATGTAGTATGTAGATGAACTAATGTATGATCAATGTCGTTGCAAGTTTTTCCCGCGAATGCTTTTAAATTTTTTTACAGTTTCATATACGGGGTCTGATCTGCAGCTCACGAATTCGCCCTGCAAATCTCATCTACAGCGAACTGTAAATGTATTTTGCGGATCGGCATTATAGGGGGTCTGCTAGAGATGCTTTTATAAGGGCAACCGGACTAAGTCACCAGCTCGAGTGTCTTTGGGTTCTCTAGTCCCATCCTTTGGGTTTAAGTACACACTTTTTTAACTAGTTTCTATTTTTTATGTTTTAATCATATTTCAATTGACTAAATGTGTGATATTTTTCTAAAATTGTGGGAAATATTGAAATAGATTTCACATGTTAAAGAACCAGTTTCACATAATAAAATTATTAGTTTCACACATTGATATAATCTTTTCACAAATTGAAAACATCATTTTCTTTTTTTCCAAATATTGAAACTGTTGAAACGACTTTTAAAATTGTGAAACAACTGAAATAACTTTTGGGTTTTAACAAAACATATGAACTAATTTTTTGGATTTAGTGAAAATTTGGAATCACTTGTTGAAATACTGAAATATTTAATGAAACAGTTGTGATAATTTAATTTATAACAACCTAATTAAAATTATTACACAACTATTCGCTTTCTTTTTCAGATAGTGAAACAATTGAGAGCACTTATTATACAATAATGAAAGTGCTGCAATTACTATTTGGATTTAGTCAAACGGTCGAAATGTCTTTCATACATTGAGATCATCAGTTTCACAAACTGAGAAATATCATTCTCGCACATTGAAATAATTTATTCATAAATTTAAAACATCGGTTTCACATATTGAAACAATTTGGTTTGTTGAAAATCACTTTTTTGAAAGATTGAAATATTCCAAAATTAAAATGCTGAAATTTTAATTATGCAAATGTCGCCAAGATAATATATGTATAGAAATTAAATTATTGAAATATGTTAGAAAATATATTTTGTAAAGATACGAATCATCTAAAAATCTGCAAAGAAAAAAAAGTATGCATTTCTTTGGGAAGAGACCTCGTAGGATGTTGCATGCAGCCATCCCTCTCTTTTCAAGTCTCCCTAAGAAAAGCTGGCACAAGGAAAATGTCTTACATGTATCTCCACACATAACAACGGGCATGCACTAAATAAATTAGTGATGGTACTACGTGTGAATATTAGACATCAGTCTCCACCAATCAACGACAGGTAGATTTCAGACCGCTACCGCCGCTAGATTTACTTTTGCCGGAGCAACACTCAGAAACCTACAATTTTGGCTGACGAGTGACCACTCAACTTCTCATTAGAGTACTTCTTCATTGATCACCCTAATCAACGACAGGTCGTTTATTTAGCTACAACAAATTAAGCACCTATACATTGAAATTTAATTGCTAAACTTTTTAATGCACCACCTGTGTGCATTGAAAGAGACCTTATAACATCTACAACCGGCTTAGCAAATCTGCCCCCCTAAGCGTCCGTGGACGCACCCGGTCAGTGTCTGAGCGTGTCCGTTTTGAGCCCATATTTGTCTATCCAGGCAGCCATACTCCTCATTTTCTCCCTTATGCCCGGTAACTTGCATGTGATTGGTAGAGATGAAGAGAAAGAGAGAGAAAGAAAAAAAGAAAGAATAAAGAGAAAGAAAAGGTGGTCCTAGGTGGGCCGCGTTCTACATGGCGGACTAATTAGGCGCGTCCACGAGTCCTGATATCCTTCCTACATTTGGTCTCAATATACAGATTCACGGAGAGCCAGACTTATACGGATGATATGAGTCTTTGTACGTTTGGTCATTTTTCTTTTCTATCTTGTTTGGTCACCGACCAAGTGTGTCTATGTACGTTTGAGGAGGATTTGAGAATGGCAGCTATAGATACTTAGGGTTGTGCATTTGGACCCAGGAGTGAAAAGCTTTCCTTTGCCAATTCTGCTAGGGATGCACGCACACAAAGACAACAAAAGCTAGCGACGGTGCACCAGAAATTTTTAAGGCGATGTAGGTCTGTGGTCACGCCTCAGCCCCTCTGGATGAGGCGTCATTGATGGCCAGGCGGTACATGGTCCTAGCATGTCATACTCGTGCACATTCTAGTGCTTAATTGTCTTGTCCACATCACCTTCTCAAATCACAAGAGCAACAGAACACGAACATGTTCGGGATTATAGTAATTGGAGCGTCTACAACCAATCTAGTCAAATCTGACACCTCAAACACCTGTGGGCGCGCCTGAACAGTGACTGAACATGTTCATTTTAAGCCTTCATTTATGCATGCGTGCAATCATGATTTCTACTTTGTTTTCTAATTGTTCGTTCAAATGCATATGATTAGAGAAATACATAATACCGAAACAGAAAAGATGGTATGGGTGGACCGCATACTATATGGAGGACTGCCCGGGCACGTCCAGACATCCCCATATATGACATGGATCTGAGGATTTACGGTCCGTCTGGACATATAGGAACAAAGTGGGGGGAGGGGTCCTATAGGGTGGCTCTTTCGTTCTCTTCTGAATGGGCAATGCCCGGGTTGTCCGCCCAGACGTTTAGGATGGATAAGATTGTTCCGGCTATAGAAATGCTGCAGCTACATTTAATACGGGTCCTCTTGACATACATACGGCCACTATATTTGCTTCCAAAGCCTTACCTCTGTCAAGGGGTTGCTCAGAGCGCGAGTATGGCGTTGGGGCAGTAGCTTTGTCGGTGTACAAAAGTAGGGGCACACCTTTATACCCCTTTACTTGTGCATGGGCAGTCGGAGCCGCGCGCCACGGCCACACTAAGCAAGGCAGAGGAGGGGAGCCGGAGAGAAGCTGAAGCACAAGATGGCCAAGGCAACACCAAGACCAAAGATACCAAAGAGCGAGAGGGCAAGGTGGACTCCCCCGGCAAGGCCCTTGCCGGGGCAGCCTCCGCGGCCCGGCAAGGGCCTTGCCGGGGCAACTTGCTCGATGCTAACACAGCGAGCCACCCTTGAGCCCATGGGTTCCAACTCAACCAACCACATTGGAACTAGGGCTCGGGAGGCACCTCAGTGGTAGTATGCAAATCTTTGTCAAGACCATAGAGATATGAGATCAAATGAGAACCAGAAGACGGAGACCCTCGGCGGGATCCTTGCCGAGGAGATGCACAAGACCCCCGGCAAGCGCCTTGCCGGCAACGACTGCAACGCCACGGCAAGACCCTTGCCGGGCCCCCGGCAAGGCCCTTGCCGAGGGCGTCAACGGGGCCACAGCCAGGCCCGCGTCGACCAAGACTCCACCGCCGTTCCTAAGCAGCTGCTAGCTCAACCAGCTGGGCAGGCACCTGCGTGGCGACGGGCGGCCTCTACGCCAACTCAGCAAGCACCTGCGTGGTGGCATGCAGATCTTCGTGAAGACCCTACCACCGCGCCACCTCAGCTGCCTGCCTGCCTACATGGCGCCGCATGCACCGCTGGCCTGGGCGCGTGTCGAAGCAAGGCGAGGCAGCGACGGACGGGACGGGCCTCGTTCCCGTCCCCAATAAAGCTAAGGGACACCTAAGCTACGCATTAAATGCGTCTTGTCCTGTAACACAAGCGATAAGCTCGCAGCACTGTAGGCCTTTCCACCTCCTGTGTGCCACTGTGGCAGCCCCTTCCGACTATAAAAGGAGGCCCTTGGCATACTGAAGAGGGATTCGGCTCTTCTGAACTACGCAGCCACCATAACTAGTTCGAGAGCTCAAGAACTGTCTCAAATACACACCAAAGCAGGGCTAGGGTATTACGCATCCTCGCGGCCCGAACCTGGGTAAACGATCCTTGTGTTGACTGCTAATCCTGCTCTTCTCACAACCCCGTGCCCCGGCAACCGTAGTAGGGATTCTTGTGATCCCATAGGTGTCGTTTCCCACCGACATCTTCGCTCGAGGAGGAATCTTCATCGTTGGAGGAGCTCTCCACACAACACTTCAGGCGAGTTCCAAGATCTCCGAAGACCTTGACGGAGAGAAGGCCGCCCTCCATTAACTTGAAGTAGATTACGAGCCCCACCGTCAGGCTATGGATGCGAGCAAATGTCTTCCATCCACGACGGAGATACATAACATGCGGAGCGGGGAAGTCGACGTCGACCAACGTACCGCCGGTCCCGCAGCCCCTCATGTGCAATCTGAGGGTCTGGGGTGGATCGAGCTCCATCTCCTCAGCGAAGGGGGTGGGAAGACGGAGACGACGACGCGGTGGCCGGCGCAGCCTAATGAAGAACTCGCGGGGCTGGTCCCCGACATGACCCTCCATCGCGGAAGGCACCGCTGGCGGAGGCACGGCCGCCGCACTAGCTCGTCCCCCTCTCCCCCGACCGCTGCGGCGACCTCGGCCACGCCCCTCCCCCTTCCTCTCATGGCTGGCTCCGCCGCCACGGGGTCGTGGGAAGGAGGAACGCGCTGACGAGCAGCAACCCTCGCCACCACCGTCGAAGGCCCAGCACCTCCTCTCGCCATGGCAGGTGGAAGAAAGAAGCGGAGGTGGAGGAGGATGGATGCTGAAGGAATGTGGGACGACGCCCCCCTCCCCCTCCTTATAAAGGGGCGGGGTCGAGGCTCGGCCGCCCCACTCAGCCGATCCAGCCATCGGAGGCGCAGGGAATCAGGACCGACCCGCTGCCCCAATCAGCGACGGCCCGGTTTCCCGCCTCCAACGCCCGCCACTTGCATGAAGGACGCGTGGCGAGCAGGCAGGGTCGAAAAGACGGGTGAGTCGACCGTTCCCCGCCCCGTGATCGTGGGGCATGGGCGCCTTAAAGACTGCGACCCAAGTCCATCCAGTAAATGAGCCGCGCCTCCACGCCTCCCTCTTTTTATGGGGAAGGCGCGAGCCGCCTCTATACTGCGACGTGACGCATGCGTGTGGGAACCGCCCCACGCATGCCCCCCACGTCACGCACGATCCTCCACGACGCACGTTCAACGTGGGTCGTGGGGAAGCGCAGCGGACGAAGGGTTACTGCCGTGAAAATTCGCCCCGCCTGCCCGCGCACCGTTCTGGGCCTGGCCCAACAACATGTCGCGCTTATGTGTGGCCCAGGCCCGGGGGCTCCTGTCGGTGTACAAAAGTAGGGGCACACCTTTGTACCCCTTTACTTGTGCACGGGCAGTCGGAGCCGCGCGCCACGGCCACACTAAGCAGGGCAGAGGAGGGGAGCCGGAGAGAAGCCGAAGCACAAGATGGCCAAGGCAACACCAAGACCAAAGATACCAAAGAGCGAGAGGGCGAGGTGGACTCCCCCGGCAAGGCCCTTGCCGGGGCAACTTGCCAGATGCTAACAGAGCGAGCCACCCTTGAGCCCACGGGTTCCAACTCAACCAACCACATTGGAACTAGGGCTCGGGAGGCACCTCCGTGGTAGCATGCAAATCTTTGTCAAGACCATAGAGATATGAGATCAAATGAGAACCAGAAGACGATGACCCTCGGCGGGATCCTTGCCGAGGAGATCCACAAGACCCCCGGCAAGCGCCTTGCCGGGGATGACTGCAACGCCACGGCAAGACCCTTGCTGGGCCCCCGGCAAGGCCCTTGCCGAGGGCGTCCGCGGGGCCACAGCCAGGCCCGCGTCGACCAAGACTCCACCGCCGTTCCTAAGCAGCTGCTAGCTCAACCAGCTGGGCAGGCACCTGCGTGGCGACGGGCGGCCTCTACGCCAACTCAGCAAGCACCTGCGTGGTGGCATGCAAATCTTTGTGAAGACCCTATCACCGCGCCACCTCAGCTGCTTGCCTGCCTACATGGCGCCGCATGCACCGCTGGCCTGGGCGCGTGTCGAAGTAAGGCGAGGCGGGGACGGACGGGACGGGCCTCGTTCCCGTCCCCAATAAAGCTAAGGGACACCTAAGCTACGCATTAAATGTGTCTTGTCCTGTAACACAAGTGATAAGCTCGCAGCACTGTAGGCCTTTCCACCTCCTGTGTGCCACTGTGGCAGCCCCTTCCGACTATAAAAGGAGGCCCTTGGCATACTGGAGAGGGATTTGGCTCTTCTAAACTACGCAGCCACCATAGCTAGTTCGAGAGCTTAAGAACTCTCTCAAATACACACCAAAGCAGGACTAGGGTATTACTCATTCTCGCGGCCCGAACCTGGGTAAACGATCCTTGTGTTGACTGCTAATCTTGCTCTTCTCACAACCTCGCGTCCCGGCAACCGTACTAGGGATTCTTGTGATCCCATAGGTGTCGTTTCCCACCGACAAGCTTATTCATGCATGTGTGTGTTTCTGGATCTGGATCTAGACGTAGGTGCCACTGCCATGTTTATGCTTATGGTTCCTGAGGGACGGCCGCAACTTCAAATTATTGTGCCAACAATGGAGGACGAGTAGGCATGTTTTGTCCATCTGCCAATATATAGTATGCATGCACGCGCCTAAATAAATATGAGGCAGGAAGCTTGCCAGCCTAGATGGCTAGATGCCACCGACATCTAGGGACAAGATCAACCTAAATTCTTAATAGTGCGCGTGCACTATTTGGTGGAACCGCGCTACGCGACACACCAGCGTACGTCAAAACAAAATTTCCCCGCTGCATCCCTTCGCCAACTCCTTTCTCTTAAAAAACACATCACCCTGTCTCTCCTATCCTTCTTCTCCCTCCTCCGCTTGACCGCTTCCCATCTGGATCCCCTTTCTGGTCGATGGATGCCGACCAACATCGACGCCCGGAGGTTGAGGGCGAGGAGGCGAACCAGTGGAGAAGAGGACCACCGGAGCTCACCCATCATATCTGCTACCACGGAGCTCCCGTCGGACGGCGACCTGCTGGTTAGCCCGCGGAGCAGTCGTGTGATCCGCCGGCGCTGCCGAAGTTGGGGTTCGATGGGAAGGATAGGCTGGACGAGGAAGCGCTCGAGCAGCTCTTCCAGTACGATGAGAGGTGCCCGCCGCTCGCCTGCATCTGCTCCGCCTCGCTGCTCCCTTCTCCATTTTTTTCTCTGGCAACCAAATCGGCATATGTTCAGTTGGCTTGTAATTTAGTTTAGTTGCACATAGATTGATATTTAGTTGGCAGGAAGACTAGTTGCATATACATATGCTCAGTTGGCTTGTAATTTAGTCTAGTTGCACACACATTGATGTTTAGTTGGCAGGAAGACTAGCTGCACACACATATGCTCAATTGGCTTGTAATTTAGTCTAGTTGCACACATATTGATGTTTAGTTGGCAGGACACTAGTTGCACACACATATGCACAATTGATGCGGCAATGTAGTCTAGTTGCACACATATTGATATTTAGTTGGCGGGACTACTTACACACATATATGCTCAGTTGGCGCGGCAATGTAGTCTAGTTGCACACACATTGATATTGTTGGCAAGACTATTGGCACACACATATGCTCAGTTGGCGCAGTAATGTAGTCTAGTTGCACACACATTGATATTTAGTTGGCAGGACTATTGGCACATATGCTCAGTTGGTGCGGCAATGTAGTCTAGTTGCACACACATTGATATTTAGTTGGCAGGAAGACTAGTTCGTCGAAACATCCCGATCCGGGATCAACTTTTGAAAAGCACGTCGCGAGGGTTTCAACGGTGAAAACGGATCTGAATTTCGATACGCGGACTGAAAGTTATGCCTTTTAAAAAATTTAAAATCACAAAATAAATGCAAACAAACACATGCACATGCATATGCATGCACAGGAAGAGATGCATATGCTGGCATTTAATACATAGCAGGAAAAGGGACTACTAGATGATTATTCTAATTAAAAGGGGAGATAAAAAATTACCTAAAGTGGCGGGCCGCTCGCTAAGCATCCCAGGCGGCCGTGCGCTGGCTAGAAGCGTCCCAAGATCAAATCTTGACCCTTTTGTCAAAGTTTAGCACAATTTTACCCCTCTTCAAAAGTTTACCAAGATCAGACCCATTTTGATGACATCATTCATCGTGGCATTTGCGTTGCACTGGAGATACCATGGTCTATGGTGTTTCATCTCTGGTGTTCCCCTCATGGGCCTCGGCCTCTCTGTCGGGGGACGCCATGGACCATGACATCTCGCATGCAACCCAAATGCCATGGTGGATGACGTCATAAAAAAGGGCAGTATGATGCTAAACTTTTGATAAGAGGTCAAATCGTGCTAAACGTTGGCAAAGGGTCAAAGCAATGATTTTGTCCACGCCTAGCAAATAATGCCTGCAGAAACCAGTGCAGACTCGTGCTCGGCCAGTCCCCAAGGGCGAATTGTTGGTCCTTGAGCTAGTAGGTATGTATCGACCCCCTCATGCCAGTGTCATACTCTTGCCCATTTTCCCAAGTATAGAAGCGAGACATTTGCTGGTTCAAATTCTTGGAAGTGCTCATATCTCTAGGGTGTGCATGTGAGTGTTTTGCGGAGATAAATGTTGGAGGATGACGACGCCCTGTTCAATAAGCTCAATTAGTTTGTCAAGGTGCTCAGAAAGATAATCCGCTGCACCCTCTTCCTCAACCCCAAAGGTATACCGCCTCGTTCCCCTACTTCTGATATTTATTGTTAATATTGTTGATGTATGTTAGCACTAACAAGGCACTGCATAGGTTGATGCATGTTTGAATCCTAAGATTTGTAAATTTCTACAAGTCAGGTGTTTGGATCCTTAGGTTGTTTCTATGTGTGTTTGTTGTCTTTGCAGAGCTATGTTTGAATACGAGTAATAAGGTTAATTCATGAATTAGGTGTATATAGGTGTTTTGGGAAAAATATGTTAACTATGTTAGCCGTGGCTGGCATTTTTTTGGCCTTGTGTGTATTTGATCTTTTGTGAGAAGATTGTATATTTGATGTTCTCCAAAAAGATGTTAGGTGATTGCATATGTGATCTTCTATGGATATGTTGTTCTGGCCGACTTTGTTTGCATGGGATCTTCTGTGCAGTTGGATGTTGTTTTTTGCGCCCCGAGGAACACATTAGTGACCGCCCAAAACTATCATCAATGACTGGCGTCACTGACCCCGAGGCACTGACCGGTCAGAAACCTATCGGCGATGATATAATTTGGCTGGTTAGTGTTGTTCGGTTCTGTATTAGTAAAAATGAATCGGTAATCTTTAAAAAAAGAAATTGATAATCTTTTGCTATGATAATCATGACACTACAGGAATCAGACACTTTTGGAGCGGAGAAAGATCCGTTGTAGGCCACCAAATTGGTAATCACCCTAACAAATACCAAATCTATAGTCATGGCCAAATAATTTGTAGGATGAGCTAGTTTTGGTCTAAACATACATAGTGGTACAAATCGATCATCGGTTAATCACGGAAGGCCAGTAAAAATTCTAGTTACATGACAATCGACTTTGGTGGTTTCATTTTCATTTGTACCTATTTCCTTGCTATACCAACCTTGGCCATACTAACTATAATTTATTGATGAAACAAAGCAAGTTGGCTCAAGCATTACTACAAAAAACATTGTAGCTCACCAATCAACACAAAATCCCTATGCATAGGAAGTGGGTTAGACTTAAATGTGCTAGTCATATGCTTCATGATGCTCCCTTTATGTGTCAATTTATTACTTTTATGCGAGCATCATTGAAATCATCAAACCTAACTAAATGACATTAAAGAAAAAAGCGCTTGTTGGGAGACAACCCAATATTTATACCTACTGTTTTTATGTGTTTACATGATTATGCTACTGTATTAGTCATGTATTAATCATGTTTTATAGCTTTTGTTTACATAAAGTGCCATGTAAAGCCTTTGGGATAGTGTGGATGATAGTTGATCTGATTCTGTGCAAAAACAAAAAGTTTTGGGCTCAGTTTTGGAATTTTGTAAATTCACCAAAACGTGTTTTTGTTATGAATTTTCTACAGATGATTTATATACAAATTTTACACGTTTTCCTAATTTTTCAGAATTTCTAGAGTTGCAGAAGTATGGTCATTATTCAGATCAGTACAGGTTGTTCTGTTTTTGACAGATTCTATTTTCAATGCATAATTTGCTTGTTTTAGTGTTTCCATAGCTTATATTAAGTGATATAAATTGTGGAAATGATAAGGTAGAGTAGGCATTATGTGGAAATAATTATGAATCTTGTCTTTGACAGAACCAAAGTGAATGGTTTGCTTTTTATCATACTAACCCATCACACAAAATTCTGTTAAGTTTTGGGTGATTGAAGTTTTCGAATTTTGGGTGAGATGTCGATATGAGGAAAATAAGGAGTGATAAGACCCTAATCTTGGTGATTCCCAAGGCACTCCCAAGGTAATATTCAAGGAAGACCCAAGCAACTAAGCTTGGGGATGCCCCAGAAGACATCCCCTCTTTCGTCATCAACATTATCGGTAACCTCACTTAGAGCTATATTTTCATTCGTCACATGATATGTGTTTTTCTTGGAGCGTCATTTTCTTTTGTTTGTATTTGCTTGCTGAATAATGTTTTGTATCTTTTATTTCAATAAAAATGTCAAGTATAGCCTTTATCATGCTTATTTTGCAAGTCTATATGTGCTTGTTTGAAGACAGAAAGTTGCACGCTAGTGCATGAATTCTTGAGAAAAATTAGAACGTGATAAAATCTTGAATTTTTTTTGCACAATAAGATATGACAAATTATCTACATTGTGGTAATGTTTCAGAATTTTTGGAGTTAGAGAAGTATGAATCTTCTTGCATCCTTTACAGGTTGTCATGTTTTGACAGATTGTTGTTATGTTTGCTTGTTTAATGATTCTATTTGAGGATACGAGTATTAAATATTGCTACCTCTTGAGCACTGCGTCGGTTTTCCCTTGAAGAGGAAAGAGTGATGCAGTAAAGCAGCGTAAGTATTTCCCTCAGTTTTTGAGAACCAAGGTATCAATCCAGTAGGAGGCCATGCACGAGTCCCTCGCACCTACACAAACAAATAAATCCTCGCAACCAACGCAATAAAGGGGTTGTCAATCCCTTCACGGTCACTTATGAGAGTGAGATCTGATAGATATGATAAGATAATATTTTTGGTATTTTTATGATAAAGATGCAAAGTAAAATAAAAGATAATAAAAATAGCTAAGTGTTGGAAGATAAATATGATGGAAGATAGACCCGGGGGCCATAGGTTTCACTAATGGCTTCTCTCGAGAGCATAAGTATTATGGTGGGTGAACAAATTACTGTTGAGCAATTGATAGAATTGAGCATAGTTATGAGAATATCTAGGTATGATCATGTATATAGGCATCACGTCCGCGACAAGTAGACCGACTCCTGCCTGCATCTACTACTATTACTCCACACATCGACCGCTATCCAGTATGCATCTAGAGTATTAAGTTCATAAGAACAGAGTAACGCTTTAAGTAAGATGACATGATGTAGAGGGATAAACTCATGCAATATGATATAAACCCCATCTTGTTATCCTCGATGGCAACAATACAATACATGCCTTGCTGCCCCTACTGTCACTGGGAAAGGACACCGCAAGATTGAACCCAAAGCTAAGCACTTCTCCCATTGCAAGAAAGATCAATCTAGTAGGCCAAACCAAACTGATAATTCGAAGAGACTTGCAAAGATAACCAATCATACATAAAAGAATTCATAGAAGATTCAAATATTGTTCATAGATAAACTTGATCATAAACCCACAATTCATCGGTCTCAACAAACACACCGCAAAAGAAGATTACATCGAATAGATCTCCACGAGAATCGTGGAGAACTTTGTATTGAGATCCAAAGAGAGAGAAGAAGCCATCTAGCTAATAACTATGGACCCGAAGGTCTGAGGTAAACTACTCACACATGATCGGAGAGGCTATGGTGTTGATGTAGAAGCCCTCCGTGATCGATGCTCCCTCCGGCGGAGCTCCGGAAAAGGCCCCAAGATGGGATCTCACGGGTACAGAAGGTTGTGGCGGTGGAATTAGGTTTTTGGCTTCGTATCTGGTAGTTTGGGGGTACGTAGGTATATATAGAAGGAAGAAGTACGTCGGTGGAGCAACATGGGGCCCACGAGGGTGGAGGGCGCGCCTGGGGGGGTAGGCGCGCCCCCCTACCTCGTGCCTTCCTGGTTGATGTCTTGATGTAGGGTCCAAGTCCTCTGGATCACGTTCGTTCCGAAAATCACGTTCCCGAAGGTTTCATTCCGTTTGGACTCCGTTTGATATTCTTTTTCTGCGAAACTCTGAAATAGGCAAAAAAACAGCAATTCTGGGCCGGGCCTCCGGTTAATAGGTTAGTGCCAAAAATAATATAAAAGTGTATAATAAAGCCCATTAATGTCCAAAACAGAATATAATATAGCATGGAACAATCAAAAATTATAGATACGTTGGAGACGTATGAAGCATCCCCAAGCTTAATTCCTGCTCGTCCTCGAGTAGGTAAATGATAAAAATAGAATTTTTGATGTGGAATGCTACTTGGCATAATTTCAATGTAATTCTCTTAATTGTGGTACGAATATTCAGATCCGAAAGATTCAAGATAAAAGTTTAATTTTGACATAAAAGTAATAATACTTCAAGCATACTAACTAAGCAATTATGTCCTCTCAAAATAATATGGCCAAAGAAAGTTCATCCCTACAAAATCATATAGTTTAGTCATGCTCCATTTTCGTCACACAAGAATGCTCTCATCATGCACAACCCCGATGACAAGCCAAGCAATTGTTTCATACTTTAGTAATCTCAAACTTTTTCAACCTTCACGCAATACATGAGCGTGAGCCATGGATATAGCACTATGGGTGGAATAAAATATAATGAGGGGGGTTATGTGGAGAAGACAAAAAAGGAGAAAGTCTCACATCAACGCGCGGCTAATCAATGAGCTATGGAGATGCCCATCGATTGATGTTAATGCAAGGAGTAGGGATTGCCATGCAACGGATGCACTAGAGCTATAAATGCATGAAAGCTCAAAAAAAGAAACTAAGTGGGTGTGCATCCAACTTGCTTGCTCACGAAGACCTAGGGCATTTGAGGAAGCCCATTGTTGGAATATACAAGCCAAGTTCTATAATGAAAAATTCCCACTAGTATATGAAAGTGACAAAACAAGAGACTCTCTATCATGAAGCTCATGGTGCTACTTTGAAGCACAAGTGTGGAAAAATGATAGTAGCATTGTCCCTTTTTATTCTCTTTTTTTGGGCCTTCTTTTATTTGGCCTTTCTCTTTTTTTATTGGGACAACGCTCTATGAATGATGATCATCACACTTCTATTTATTTACAACTCAATGATTACAACTCGATACCAGAACAAAGTATGACTCTATATGAATGCCTCCGGCGGTATACCGGGTTAGCAATGAATCAAGAGTGACATGTATGAAAAATTTATGAACGGTGGCTTTGCCACAAATACGATGTCAACTACATGATCATGCAAAGCAATATGACAATGATGAACGTGTCATGATAAACGGAACGGTGGAAAGATGCATGGCAATATATCTCGGAATGGCTATGGAAATGCCATAATAGGTAGGTATGGTGGCTGTTTTGAGGAGGATAGAAGGAGGTTTATTTGTGAAAGAGCGTATCATATCACGGGGTGTGGATGCACCGGCGAAGTTTTCTCCAACTCTCAATGTGAGAAAGGGCAATGCACGGTACCGAAGAGGCTAGCAATGATGGAAGGGTAAGAGTGCGTATAATCCATGGACTCAACATTAGTCATAAAGAACTCACATACTTATTGGAAAAATATACAAGTCATCAAAAACCAAGCACTACGTGCATGCTCCTAGGGGGATAGATTGGTAGGAAAAGACCATCGCTCGTCCCCGACCGCCACTCATAAGGAGGACAATCAAAGAACACCTCATGTTTCAAATTTGTTACATAACGTTTACCATACGTGCATGCTACGGGACTTGCAAACTTCAACACAAGTATTTCTCAAATTCACAACTACTCAACTAGCACAACTTTAATATCACTACCTCCATATCTCAAAACAATCATCAAGCATCAAACTTCTCTTAGCATTCAACACACTCATAAGAAAGTTTTTTACTAGTCTTGAATACCTAACATATTAGGATTAATTTCCCAATTTAAGCAAATTACCATGCTGTTTAAGACTCTCAAAATAATATAAGTGAAGCATGAGAGAATAATGGTTTCTATAAAACAAAACCACCGCCGTGCTCTAAAAGATATAAGTGAAGCACTAGAGCAAAACTATATAGCTCAAAAGATATAAGCGAAGCGCATCGAGTATTCTAATAAATTCCGAATCATATGTGTCTCTCTCAAAAGGTGTGTACAGCAAAGATGATTGTGGCAAACTAACAAATAAAGACTCAAATTATACAAGACGCTCCAAGCAAAACACATATCATGTGGTGAATAAAAATATAGCTCCAAGTAAAGTCACCTATGGAAGTAGAGGAAAGAGGGGATGCCTTCCGGGGCATCCCCAAGCTTTGCCTTTTTGGTGTCCTTAGATTATCTTGGGGTGCCATGGGCATCCCCAAGCTTAGGCTCTTTCCACTCCTTGTTCCATAATCCATCAAATCTTTTACCCAAAACTTGAAAACTTCACAACACAAAACTTAACAGAAAATCTCGTGAGCTCCGTTAGCGAAAGAAAACAAAACACCACTTCAAGGTACTGTAAACAACTCATTCTTTATTTATATTGGTGTTAAACCTACTATATTACAACTTCTCTATGGTTTATAAACTATTTTACTAGCCATAGATTCATCAAAATAAGCAAACAACACACGAAAAACAGAATCTGTCAAAAACAGAACAGTCTGTAGTAATCTGTAGCTAACGCAAACTTCTGGAACTCCAAAAATTCAGCCAAAATAGGAAGACCTAGAAAATTTGTTTATTGATCAGCAGAAATTGGAATAAATATTTTATCACGTTCTGGTGATTTTTAACAATTGTTTTCGTGAACAGAAAGTTTCTGGAATTTTCAGCAAGATCAAATAACTATCATCCAAGAAGATCTTATAGGTTTAACTTGGCACAAACACTAATTAAAACATAGAAAACAACCTAACCAGAGGCTAGATCAAATATTTATTCCTAAACATAAGCAAAAAGAAAAAAACTAAAAATAAAATTGGGTTGCCTCCCAACAAGCGCTATCGTTTAACGCCCCTAGCTAGGCATAGGTAATTTCAATGATGCTCACATGAAAGACAAGAATTGAAGCGCAAAGAGAGCATCATGAAACACGTGACAAACACATCTAAGTCTAACATACTTCCTATGCATAGCCATCTTATAGGCAAACAAATTATCATAGCAAGCAAAAACTAGCATATGCAAGGAAGCAGAAAGAAACAATAGCAATCCCAACATAACGAGAGGTAATTTAGTAACATGAAAAATTCTACAACCATATTTTCCTCTCTCATAATAATTACATGTGGGATCATAAGAAAATTCAACGAAATAGCTATCACATGAAATATTTTCAACACGATCCACATGCATGCGAAGTTGACACTCTTTCAAAATAGTGGGATTATCATTAACTAAAGTCATGACCTCTCCAAACCCACTTTTATCAAAAATACCATAAGATTGAACATTCTCCAAATATGTGGGATCTAAATTTGACACTCTTCCAAACCCACTTTCAATATTATTGCAAACACTATTATCAATCTCATATTCATCATGGGGCTTAAATAAATTTTCAAGATCATAAGAAGAATCACCCCAATCATGATCATTGCAAAAAGTAGTAGACATAGAAAAACTAGCATCGCCAAGCTTAGGGTTTTGCATATTATTATCATAATTGACATCAAGAGAATTTATAGTAAAATCATTGCAATCAAGCTTTTCATCGAAGGAACTATCAAGTATGGGTGCAATAACAACGATCTCATGTTTAACAAAAGGAACTATAGCAAATTCATCTTCATAAATATTGGCATCATGGCCACAAGAATAGAAAGCATCATGTTCAGCAAGGGATATTCCAATCAAATCATCGGAATCATAATTATCTATAGATTCATGCATATCATTATTTTCTTCCTCCATAGATTCCTGCGAAATATTAGCTTCTTCTTGGACAACGGAGGAGTCCTCAATATATGGTTTAACATAGGCATTGGAAGCATAATTATCATAACAATATTTAAGTATGGCAAAATTTTCAGATTTGTAAAGAGTAGCACCATACGTTTCAATCAAAGAAGCAATTTCATAAGCACCCTTAAAAGCAACAAATTCTTCAATTTGTTGAACATCATAGTAATTATAAACACCCCTAGCATATGAAGATACGATTCCATTATCACTAAACTCACATTGGTAGGGAAGGTGTTTCTTAATGTTTTCAGAGCAACAAGTAAAATCATAAATTTCACAAAGATTCCAAGCATAACACATAAATTTGTTTATATGATTCCATAAGAGTCTCCCTTTTTCAGACAAACGGTGACGCACAAAATGAGCATGCTCATCTGAAGATTTCCCATCAACTAGGCTAGTTGGGGTTTCAGCACGAGCGCATAAGGATCGAAGATGATCCAAGTAGAACACTTTAAGTGGATCCATATCAATAGATTTTTAGCAAGCAAAGATGCAAGCAAATAGAAGGCACAAGGAAACACAAACAAAGATACATACGGGAAGAAGGCGAACGAAAAAGGGCGAACAAAACGGCACGGGTGAAGTGGGGAGAGGAAAACGAGAGGCAAATGGCAAATAATGTAATGCGGGAGATAAGAGTTTGTGATGGGTACTTGGTATGTTGACTTTTGCGTAGACTCCCCGGCAACGGCGCCAGAAATCCTTCTTGCTACCTCTTGAGCACTGCATTGCTTTTCCCTTGAAGAGGAAAGGGTGATGCAGTAAAGCAGCGTAAGTATTTCCCTCAGTTTTTGCGAACCAAGGTATCAATCCAGTAGGAGGCCACGCACGAGTCCCTCGCACCTACACAAACAAATAAATCCTCGCAACCAACGCAATAAAGGGGCTGTCAATCCCTTCACGGCCACTTACGAGAGTGAGATCTGATAGATAGATAAGATAATATTTTTGGTATTTTTTATGATAAAGATGCAAAGTAAAATAAAAGACAATAAAAATAGCTAAGTGTTGGAAGATTAATATGATGGAAGATAGACCCGGGGGCCATAGGTTTCACTAGTGGCTTCTCTCGAGAGCATAAGTATTACGGTGGGTGAACAAATTACTGTTGAGCAATCGACAGAATTGAGCATAGTTATGAGAATATCTAGGCATGATCATGCATATAGGCATCACGTCCGCGACAAGTAGACCGACTCCTGCCTGCATCTACCACTATTACTCCACACATCGACCACTATCCAGCACGCATCTAGAGTATTAAGTTCATAAGAACAGAGTAATGCTTTAAATAAGATGACATGATGTAGAGGGATAAACTCATGCAATATGATATAAACCCCATCTTGTTATCCTCGATGGCAACAATACAATACGTGCCTTACTGCCCCTACTGTCACTGGGAAAGGACACCGCAAGATTGAACGCAAAGCTAAGCCCTTCTCCCATTGCAAGAAAGATCAATCTAGTAGGCCAAACCAAACTGATAATTCGAAGAGACTTGCAAAGATAATCAATCATACATAAAAGAATTCAGAGAATATTCAAATATTGTTCATAGATAAACTTGATCATAAACCCACAATTCATCGGTCTCAACAAACACACCGCAAAAGAAGATTACATCGAATAGATCTCCACGAGAATCGTGGAGAACTTTGTATTGCGATCCAAAGAGAGAGAAGAAGCCATCAAGCTAATAACTATGGACCCGAAGGTCTGAGGTAAACTACTCACACATCATCGGAGAGGCTATGGAGTTGATGTAGAAGCCCTCCGTGATCGATGCCACCCTCCGGCGGAGCTCCGGAAAAGGCACCAAGATGGGATCTCACGGGTTCAGAAGGTTGCGGCGGTGGAATTAGGTTTTTGGCTTCGTATCTGGTAGTTTGGGGTACGTAGGTATATATAGGAGGAAGAAGTACGTCGGTGGAGCAACCTGGGGCCCACGAGGGTGGAGGGCGCGCCTGGGGGGAGGAGGGGGTAGGCGCGCCCCCTACCTCGTGCCTTCCTGGTTGATGTCTTGACGTAGGGTCCAAGTCCTCTGTATCACGTTCATTCCGAAAATAACGTTCCCGAAGGTTTCATTCCGTTTGGACTCCGTTGATATTTTTTTTCTGCGGAACTCTGAAATAGGCAAAAAACAGCAATTCTGGGCTGGGCCTCCGGTAAATAGGTTAGTCCCAAAAATAATATAAAAGCGTATAATAAAGCTCATTAATGTCCAAAACAGAATATAATATAGCATGGAACAATAAAAAATTATAGATACGTTGGAGACGTATCAAATATGCAGAGGATTTTTAGTATGCAATGTTAAATAATAATTTTAGTGATTTGTTATAGTATAGAATGATAAGGTTTTGAGTTCATTTATACTAACTTATCTCACGAGTTCTTTTTGAGTTTTGTGTGGATGAAGTTTATGAGATTTAGGGAAACCGTGATATAAAATGAATTAAAAAGACACAAAAGCTCAAGCTTGGGGATGTCCAAGGCACCCCAAGATAATATTCCAAGAAGTTTCAAGCATCTAAGCTTGGGGATGCCCCGGTAGGTATCCCACCTTTCTTGATCAACAATTATCGGTTAGTATCGGTTGAGCCTAACTTTTTGTTTCTTCACATGATATGTGCTATTCTTGGAATGTCATTTTATTTTGTTTTCTTTGATGTTTTAATAAAATACTTAGATCTGAAAGTTTTTAAATAAGAGAGAGTCCTCAAATAGTTACCCATTTACTTAACTACTCGCTTGATCTTCACTTATAACTTTTTGGAGTAATTTGCCATTTACTCTTGTGTTTCACTTATATCCTATGAGTAAATTGTTAAATGAATTGAATATCATGAAGTTGAAATTATATGTTCATATCATGCCTAGTAGTACCTTCACGTTGGGTTTAGAAGTGAAATCGTTTGAAGCTTGACAATCACAATATTGGTCATACAAGCAATTCATGAATGATTAGTATAAGGAAGAGAAATTTCACATACAAATATATTATCTTGGACATCTTCTATGATTGTGAATACCCATTGATTATTTTCAAACTTGAGCAAATTAGTTGAAATTGGACAAGGAAGACAACGTAATGAGTTATGGTTGTGTATATTTGCATAGAAGTTATATTGTTATGGATCCTCCAACATGTGGTGTTTTCTTAGGATCTTTTGCTAGCCAAAAATTTGTACTAAGTAGAGATACTACTTGTGCATCCAAAAATCCTTAAACCCAGTTTCTTGCCATGAGTGTCCACCATACCTACCTATGGATTGAATAAGATCCTTCAAGTATGCCGTCATCGGTGCATAGAGCAATAAAAATTGCTTCCAAATATGTCTGATCTTTTATTGTAAGAGAAAATAAGCGTTGTGTAAACTTGTGATGGCAAAGTAATAAGCGACGGACTGCACAGTAAAGGTTTCTATCATAAGGGGCAATATAACATGACGTTCTTTTGCATTAAGAGATTGTGTATCTGAAAATAAAAAGCGCATGACAAGCTCTACTTCCCTTTACGAAGGGTCTATCTTTTACTTTTAAGTATTTACTTTTATGCAAAGAGTCAATAGTATGAATTCTCGTTTCAACCCCAATTATTCTCTAGTTGGCAAGCATCATGTGGTGCGGAAAGATCTAGGCACATATGACTAGTCAAATATATTTGATCATGAATTATTATTGTTGACAATTATCTTTATGATAAATGAGTTGGGAGGCGAAACATTAAGCCCCTATATTTCTCTGTGTTCAATGGATGCCATTTGTTCTAAAATATGCTTTGAGTACTAGCAATCATAGAAGACTATATGATGATTGAGTATGTGGAGCTATTACTTAGACTTTGTTGAATAAGTTAGATTGCAATTGTTTGGTGACTAAGAACATAGGTTGTTAAGTTGCAAGAGAAGTCATTGTTTGAACCGTAACATGTGAATTGATTGCTACTTTATCACGATGAGTTTTATGAGAAAGAGTTACTGTTATGGTGCTAGGAAAAGTGATTGAAATTATCATTGATCAATCTTATGCACTATGCTAGCATTCACACTTCATAAATTATTTCTTTCATCAGTTACCTACTCGAGGACGAGCAGGAATTAAGCTTGGGGATGCTGATACGTCTCCAACGTATCTATAATTTATGAAGTATTCATGCCATGTTTACAACAATTTTATATGGTTTTGGTATGATTTGAATGGAACTAACCCGGACTGGCACTGTTTTCAGCAGAACTACAGTGATGTTTTTTGTGCAGAAACAAAAGTTCTCGAAATTGGACGAAACTTTTTGATGATTTTTTTGGAAGAAAAGATAAATAATGGAACAAAGAACCACCAGGGGGGTCTGCCCACAAGGCACTAGGGCATGCCATACCTCCTTGGTGCGCCATGGTGGGTAGTGGGCCCCCTGAGGCACATCTTCGCGTGAAACCGATGCCAAAAAATCCAATATATGCAGAAACCCCCGAAAGTTAACCTAGATCAGAAGTTCCTCCACCGCAAGCCTCTGTAGCACGAAAAACAAATCTAGACCCCGTTCCAGCACCCTACCGGAGGGAGAAATCATCACCGGTGGCCATCTTCATCATCCAAGTGTCCACCATGATGACGAGGGAGTAGTCCACCCTCGGGGCTGAGGGTTTGTATTAGTACCTATGTGTTTAATCTCTCTCTCTCTCTCTCTCTCTCTCCCTCTTTCTTGATTTGGCACGATCTTAATGTATCGCGAGCTTTGTTAATATAGTTGGATCATAGGGTGTTTCCCCCTCTCTATCTTATTGTGATAAATTGAGTTTTCCCTTTGAGATTTTGTTATTATCGGATTGAATACTTTTATGGATTTGAGAGCACTTGATGTATGTCTTGCTATGAATACCCGTGGTGACAATGAAGTATCATATTGATTCACTCGATATATGTTTTGGCACTCAACTCGCGGATTCCCGAGGTGACATTGGGGTAATCTATGCATAGGGGTTGATGCACGTTTTCGTCCTTGTCTCTCAGTAGAAATCTTGGGGCACTCTTTGAGGTTCTTTGTGTTGGATTGAGTATTATGAATCTGAAATTATTGGATGCATACCGTATAATCAACTCACGGATACTCGTGGTGACATTGGAGTATCTAGGTGACATTAGAGTTCGTTGATGTGTATCATATGGTGTTATTTTAGTACGAACTCTTGGATAGATCGATTGGAAAGTATAACTTGGTGTTACTTTAGTAGGAACTCTTGGATAGATTGATCGGAAAGGATAACTTTGAGGTGGTTTCGTACCCTACAAACAATTTCGTCTTATATTCTCCACTAGATAAGAACTTTGGAGTGATTCTTCATCGCTCATTGAGGGATGGTTATATGATCCAATTGTATTAGCATTGTTGAGAGATTGCACTAGCGAAAGTATGGACCCTAGGCTTCCTTTTCAATCATTGCAATACCGTTTGTGCTCACTTTTGTTACTTGCTACCTTGCTGTTTTTTATTGTTACTATTACAAAAATCAGTATCTACTATCATTACTACACTTGTATCACCATCTCTTCGCCGTACTAGTGCACCTATAAAATTTACCATTGTATTTGGTGTGTTGGGGACACAAGAGACTTTTTGTTATTTGGTTGCATGGTTGTTTGAGAGAGACCATCTTCATCCTACGCCTCCCACAGATTGATAAACCTTAGGTCATCCACTTGAGAGAAATTTACTACTGTCCTACAAAACTCTACGCTTGGAGGCCCAACACGAGTCTACAAGAACAAGTTGTGTAGTAGACATCATAATGCGACATGTCTTTATCCACTTCAAGACACTGCTACTAAACCCATGTCCTATCGTGCGTTCTTCAATCGCAGTAGGACCAACAACAAATACCCAAGAAAAAACATGTGTTTCCATCCAGTGCAGACTTGCTACTATATGCATCACGAATCCTGGGAACCAATTTGGGAGGTTATAAGAACCATTGGTACTAGTGCTAATGTGAGGTACTGGTAGTTTCTTCAAGAAACGAAATTATGATTTTAGTTGTTTAGTCTTGTTTCAAGGAAAAAATGATGAAAAAGAAGTTCAGAGAAGAAATAAAATGATTCACTATGCAAACCCTTATATAGAGTAAGATTAATATTTTTTATGAACATGTCCAAATATACTCAAAAAAATTGCACATAGTTGGTAAAGCCAAAATAATGTAACCATGAATGGCTACAAAATAGAGTGCATGTAGACGAGTATCTGTCATCTTATATAGTATTTTATGCTATGAAAGTAAAGGCATGAGTAATTATAAATACAAACTCGAAGTACATAGTTATTCCAAAATGGGGTGAATACAAGAAATTTTAGGTGAAGAAGAAGAAGTACAACTCTTCAAAGTTTGTAGGCCGTACATTTGTAAATTCAACATATCCTTCCAGCCCTTTTAGATTTATGTATATGTTCTACCCTTTCGTCTTTCTGACATTTGTTTTGTACGGTCAAAGGTAGTGAAACAATCTAGAACAATGGTTTTAACTATCAATAATGTTTTTCTATCACAAATCAATTAGTTTTAGTTGTGTGTTGTTTATAAACATTTCTATAATCAAAGTAGCACATATTTATACTTAATGGTAATTTAATTTTGGAAGCTAAATCTATTGAACGTGTTTAAAAATTATACAAATATAATTGCCCAATGCGATTCATCATAAAAAATACATTTAGTGCATCATGGATAATAACCAGTTAAGTGATGAATGGATACAATATATGTTTATCTATAGATGAGAAAACCAATCATACATAAGACTAAACTATGTTCTCAAAAGTCTTATATTTGCAACGCCATCACATTTGGTCCCATTTTTTTAAACAAACTAAATAACATGTTCTCATTGTTAAAATTTCGAAAGGTCTAGCCTGCGCACCGAGGGGGACACTTTGCTAGTTCTAGCTAAAAGCATCTGCAACCCTATTTTGATTCCCAATGATTTTCAGCAGAGCAAACTCGCGGAGCGCTCCTCAGTCGAGATGAAACGAAACAATAGGTATCAGCCCTCAATGCATGTGTGATAAATCCTCCCAGCTACTCTTCGGTAGCGACCGCCGTCAGCCAATCAGCGGTCGGCGGGAGATGTGCGCCGTGTCCGGCCACCGGCTACAGTAACGAGATCCCAATGAACAGTGCGAAACCCGTTAAGCTGTGCTATATAAAAATCCTTGGGGTAGCACAGCAGTTTTCGTGGCGAATTAAGGTTTCACCCTCGCATATAGACGACGGTAAGTCCGTGACTAGAATGGAACAGCTGACCGGTGAGCAGGAGGACCTGTGCCTGGAGCTCACCCTCCGCCCCATGGCGTCCGAGCCCCGCCCCGGCTTCTTCCTCTGCGTGTACTGCAACCGCAAGTTCGTCACCTCGCAGGCGCTCGGCGGCCACCAAAACGCACATAAGCACGAGCGCAACGTCGCCAAGCGCCGCCGGCAAGCCGCTGCCGCTCGGCAGGGTGCGCCTGCTGCAGCGCCAGACGAGAGGCTGCCCTGGCACGGCGGCGGTTTCATGTCTGCGGCCGGGACGGCTGCTCCTGCTGTCAAGGCGCACAAGCACGGCAGGAGCAGGCCGGAGCACGGTGGCGCCATGGTCGACGTCGACTTGTCTCTTCGTCTATGATAGGTCTGCTAACTGGTCCCTGATCTCCAGATGCAATAGCGGGCATCCGCTAGCTCTTTCGGTATGTTAAAAGTCCTCTTTTGTGAATACAAGCATGCATGTGAAACTGCTACTATATGTTTGTGGGAGTATCTTGATTAGCTTGACACATGTCAAGTGAATGATTTGCTTGTGTCAACCTCGTGTGTGCGTTCGATCCATATGTTCTTCTTTCAGTTGAGTTTCTCTTATGGGATTCCTTGACCAGATAGACAGTTTGGTCACTATATAGAGACGGCAAGGAGATTTCAATTTTTCTTGTTTTCACCATTCTACTACTCTTCTGTTAATTGTTGCTTTCATTGCTTCGCTTATCCAAGTGACTCAGATGCAGTACTGTATATTGCATGTGAGAATTCCCTCACTATTTCAAACGCAGGTACTATACTTTTGTAACAATGCGGATGCCCAATCGATCGATGGGGACTGTATAGCTTCTGGCTATAGTTACTGCAAGGCTGCAACAGCCACTCGGAGAAATTGTGGTGGAAATTACAGCATGAAAACATTACTATGTACTACCTCCGTTTCAAAATAATTGAAGTTCTATGTTTATCCTAAGTCAAACTTGTATAAGTTCGACCAAGTCTATAGAAAATTATATTAACATCTACAACACCAAATTAGTCTCTTTAGATTCTTTAAGAAATATATTTTCATACTATGTGTATTTGGTGATGTAGATCTTACCATGTTTTTTTTTTCATAGTTGGTCAAACTGAAGCAAATTTGACTTCGGACAAACCTCGAACTTCAATTATTTTAGAACGGAAGGTGTATCTTCTAAAGTTCTAGTTAAGATACAGAGACAGAATGTAAGACATGCACATATTGGGCATGTCTCATTGCCGAATGTAATGCACACTAGTTAATGGTGTTCTTGAGCCATAGTTAACATATTTAGCCAGTCCCGGATAATGCACCTAACGTGGTATAGGAGTATTATAGCATTACTATCATCTAGAGCTAGTCCCTTCTGCTAAATCTCTGATGAGATGACACCCACATGCAGCATGCTCATCTGACGATAATTAATCACAAGCAGCAGCAACATTTTAGGTATGTAGTACTGGACAACAGATGTAATAATCCCAACGTGTTATGTTTCTCTTGAGAAAGCTAGGTGAACCGGCCTGGACAAGGACAGACGCGACAAGACAGGCTAGCTAGCTAGGACCACGATATCTTTTGGCGCCACTCTACCCAGAGGAGGGAGGAGAGGAGGCATCTGCCGGTCGGTTTAAGATTTTCAGCAGATGCGGCCTGGGTCGCTTTTGCCCAATGCCCCGCATCAGAGACCGCATCGTGCAGATCTGGACGCCTAGCATAATTGGCAAGGCAAAGCTTTCCACTCCTAGGCCCCAAACAGGCAGGCAACGCTAAGTAAAACGACCTCTCGGATCTCGCTCAGCACAGCCTTTATTACTCTTTTCTCTTCTTTTTGGAAAGGGGCAGGCGTCCAATATCAAATGAAGTTGCCATCCTCCCCAGCCTCTCATTTGCTTCGTGCTGCTCATGACATAATCTACCGTGGCCCCCCTGGTCCGCTAGTCGGTGGCACATTGGCCATCCTCTCCCATTCCAACAGCAAAACCTCACCCGCCTCCTTCGTCGCCGCCGCCGCCGCCCATTTTCCGGTGCCTTTGCCAACTGCTGGAGCCGCAACACCCACCCCCCGCCGCCCTCACCTACAACACCGCTCGCCGCCGGGGATCCGAAAGGTTCCCACCCCACTCCTCGACACAGCCGCGACCAAGAAGCCGCCTCGCCGCCCAGCCAACTCCTTCGTCCTGACACGCTCGTTGATCTCATTGACGAGTACGTCCGTATAAGCGAGTCTACGTGCCTAGCTAGACTCCTTGTACAACTTCTGCAAGGTTGTGATTGATGTGTTTGGCCCTGAGTACTTGAGAGAGCCGACTCCTCAAGATACAGCCCGCTTCTTGGCTATGAATGCCCGCAGGAGCTTCACATGGATGCTTGGCAGGATAGACTCCATGCACTGGGAGTGGAAGAACTGCCCTTCTGCTTGGCAAGGGCAATATAAGGGCCATGTCGGGGCTTGCACTGTCATACTTGAGGCCGTGGCATCACAAGATCTCTTGATCTGGCACTCTTTCTTCGGCATGGCCGGATCACACAATGATATCAACGTGCTTCAACGCTCGCCCGTTTTTGCAAGGCTTGCCGAAGGCAACAATTCACCGATGAATGTTACCATCAACGGCCACAACTACGACAAAGGATACCACCTATGTGACGGTATCTATTCTTAGTGGACCACTATTGTGAAGCAATCCC
Source organism: Triticum aestivum (assembly GCF_018294505.1). Lineage (NCBI taxonomy): Eukaryota > Viridiplantae > Streptophyta > Magnoliopsida > Poales > Poaceae > Triticum > Triticum aestivum. The sequence continues at coordinate 13,762 of NW_025228281.1, read as the reverse complement.
CAACCCTGTCGGAGAGAAGAGAAAAAGATTTGCTCAAAAGCAAGAGAATGCTAGGAAGGACGTCCAGCATGCCTTTGGTGTTTTGCAATCTCGATGGGGCATCGTTCGGTATCCTGCTAGGACTTGGAGCATGAAGAAGCTGTGGGAGGTGATGACTGCTTGTGTGATCATGCACTATATGATCGTAGAAGATGAGCTTCCGGAACGTATCTACGATCAAGGGTTTCAGTTTCAGGATGAGAATGTTGTGCCTGAGCATGGAGGAGCGGCAACGTTTGAACAGTTCACCCAATTTCATCATGAAATGCGTGATTGGAAACTCACGTGCAGCTGCAAAATGATTTGGTCAACCGTATGTGGGTTCATATTGGCAACCAATAGATGTATCCTTTTTATTTGGCTTGTAAAACTATATGAGAACAATTTAATTTATATTCGGGCTTGTAAAACTATGTTTTATATTTGGCTACGAAAACTATGTTACCTTGTGAAACTATATATTTGCTTGTGAAATATGCAAAGTGTTCATTCAAAATGGAGGCTAGCCGGCCACGCCGGCAAATATGAGTTTGCCGCGTCGCCGAGGTGATCTTGCGGGCGAGCGTGATGCTTGGATCCTTCAACACCTCCACCGGCACCATCTCCGACGGTTCCATGTGTCGGCAGTGGAAGGAAGTAGAGGGTGAGAGAAAAGAACAAGATT